>NW_006430726.1:4508200-4510824 GCF_000325575.1 Pteropus alecto | reverse complement strand
CAACCTAATTACCAAAACATTTAATGTAGGTTTTTTTTCTGACTCTAAAAGCAATATGTATTTATTGCAGATATTAAAAATATGACATATTATGAACAAGAGAATAAGAATTGCCTGCTTTCTCATCACTTGAAGATATTTGTTAATATTTTGATGTATATCTTCTTAATATAGTTTCCCAGTATATTTTTATATGGTTATTATTAACCTTTTCTTTTTCACTTTATGTCATGATCATCCCCTCATGTTTTCAGATATCCCTTTTCAAAACTACTTTATCGGCTAGACAGTATTCCAATGTCTGTAACACAAATTATCCCGTTAGCCTATAATTTGGGACGTCTATGTAGTTTCTGATCCTTCATTAATATAATCACTGTGATGGACGTTCTCACATATCTTTGTGCATTTCATGGTTTGTGCGGGATAATTCTTGAAGTGGAAGGATTGAGTTAAAAGTAGGGACATTTTAAAAGCTTTTGATGAATACTGCAGACTTAGCGAACAGAAGTATACAATTCTAAGCCCCACCAGCAGTGAATGAGAGCAGTTTTTCCTCCCACACCCTCACCAACAAAGTTTTGTTGATTCGACAGAAGAAAAATGTATTTTATTGGCTTTTTCATTTTGTATTTCTTTACTAGTGAGATTAAATATTTTTCATGTTAATCGATTCTGTGCATTTTTTCTTCTGTAAATGTCAATTGTGTATTCCTTCCTTTTTCTAAAAATGAAAGCATCAGGTTTTTGTTGTTGATTTCCAGAGACTTCGTTTTTTAACAGGGGCATTTTTGAATGTGAACAAAGCTAAAGCTATAGGCATAGGCAGATTCGCACAGTGAATGCCCAGGGACCCATAGGTCAGCTTTAACAATTAGGAATTTAGGACCCCTTATTTCATGTGTCCCCCTCTCCCTCCCACTATGTTTTAAAACGGATCCCAGACATCCTGTCACTTCATCAATATTTTAGTGTGCAGCCCTAAAAGATGAGGACTCTAAGAGCATTTCGATATAGGAACAGTATTAACATTTTGTTTTGAGTAACTGCAAATATTTAGCAGCAGATCATTTCCCCCAAGTTTTTGTTTGCATTTTAGTTTTGTTTATGGCTTTTTTTTTTTTTTTTTTTGCAACGCAGAAATATAATTAGTAGGATTTATACCTCCTTCCCTTCATGGTTCCTTCATTTGCCTTTATGCCTATTGGAGGCTAAACAATCTCTCTGAGATCTTATCCAAGGCCAGATGAGACTTCACTGCCATGTGGAGTGAATTATTACAGAATGCATTTCAGAATATCCACAACAATGCTAAATAGTAATGGAGACAACAGACGTCCAGATCTGATTCCTGATTTTTTAATGAGCGTGTTGATCTGACTCTCTGCAGGCCCCAGGATTTTTAAGTTGTTTCAGGTCCTAATATTTTTTCTCTTGTCTCATTCACCATGTCTTGTTCCTCATTATGAATCTTTCCTCCTCTTTTAATTTATGGCTTCTGTCTGTGTTATTTAAGGAGACCACGCATCCAGGCTTGTTAGGTTTACATGTGAAGTGTGAGTAAAACATCACGGCTCCGGGCACTGTCCTGTCCATGAAGTACACAGGCTTTGTGCACGCCTGACCTGCCGCCACTGTAAGGCTGTGCAGTGACGCGGGAGCTGATGCACTTTGGCCAGGAGTCTGTGTGTGAAACCCCATCTTCTCCCCAGGCATCCAGTGTCAATGGCACAGATGATGAAAAGGCCTCTCACGCGGGTCCCGCCGACGCACACCTGAAGTCTGAGAACAGCAAGCTGAAGATCGCTCTGACGCAGAGGTAAGGGTGTTCAATTCCAGAGGCGTTTTCTCCGAGGTCAGTGTCTCTCTGAAGACTTCCCTGCTGGGCAGGGTTTCGGGAAGCTGAAGAAGGAGACTGGGTCCTGCTCAGAGCGGCCACTCTGGTGTCCAGGCCAAAGGAAGAGCAGCTGGCTCCATGGCTGCTCTCCGCCTGGCTGACCATATCATACACAATTTGTGTGTGTGAGAGGCTGCGTTTGCTTGCATGCATGTGCAGCAGTATGTGAGAGAGTATATGAGAGTGTCAAGGAGTGTGTGTATGTGTGAGAGCGAGCAGTGTCACTGTGCTTCTGTTTTGTTTTTTGGGGGCAGCCAAATTTATCATTTATTTATATATGATAAGTTGTAGTTTTGAACATCCAGAAAAAAAAAACATGTAAAAACCTAAGAAGCTATTAAAATTAATATAAAATCTCACAAAAATCAATAGCTTTTCTATATACAAACAAACATCAAATAGGACATATAGTGAAAGAGGAGATTTCTTTTATAATATGAACTAGAACCATAAAATACATAGGAATAAACTTTAAAATGCACAAAAGCTTCTAAAATGATTTTGAAGACCATAAAGGAATAATTTAACTAATAGATATATTCTATTGAGAAGTGGTAGGAAGCCTTGATATTTTAAAAAGTATCAGTTTCTCCTAAATTGGTCTAGAAATTTAACACAGTCCCCATAATGATATCCGCGAGATTTTAATTTTTGATAACTACACAAGCTGTGCTTGTGGTTTTGTGTCTTGAGAATGTGGCCCATTTCCCAGAGGCTGGGCTGGGCT
>NW_006430726.1:4506405-4508161 GCF_000325575.1 Pteropus alecto | reverse complement strand
CCAGCTTCCCCCAGCCTCTCTGGCCGAGGAGCTGCTCTCCTCAGAGTTGCCCCATTTAAGAGCTGTATCATATGAATTTCTCCATTTTATAGATGAGGAAGCGTGAGTCCAGGTGGTGAAGGGTGGCCTTCCTTGCCCAAGGTCACGTGGTTGGGAAGTCATTCCACCACTCCACAGCTCCTTCCTTTCACTCAAGGCTGCAGCTGCCAATCTCTTCTGGAACCATCTCCAAGGAGCCAGTCACATTCCATAGCTAGAGCCAAGGTGTTGGCACCCACCTCCCAGCTCCCTGGCCTGGCCCCTTTTTGAAGCTTACTTCCTGTGACCTGACCTAGGAATTCCAGAAAGAACCCTGGCCTTAGATCCAGCCACCTTCCTTGGATTGTGGGTTTTGTCAGATACTTCAAAGGATAGAACTGTGACCAGTCTCGTCTCTTACTCATCAGACAACTACAAGGACTATTTTTGGTTGTTTAAGCTGCTGTAAACTGCCTGAAAAAAATGTTCCAGCCCTCAAAATAAATGTTTTGAAATCCCAATTTAATGGAGAAGTGAATTAGAGGAATAAGTGTGAAGCCATTTCCCCAAATCAGCTTAAATTCTCAATTACCAGTTTTGAAATTCATCAGATAATTATATTTTACTTTTTTTTTTCATTTTGTGGTATTTGAAAGTAGATATTTTCCAATCACATTCCCAGGTCCTTGGGGCTGTGGGATGAAAGATAATGCAGAGTATTAAGATACAGTTGTAGTTACTTTTTTTAAAAGCCTTTAGAGGCAGAACTGTCTTCACCCAGGACTTTCTGATGGGCCTGTCATGTACAGCCCTACCTGTCACCTCAGGTCACACTCGCACCACAGATTCATGGGTTCCAAAGCAAAGAAACAAAAGGAGCATCAGAGGAGAACCTGAGTCGTTTGTCTTTTAAACCTTCTTCACTGAACATGGACCAAAGATAAACACCGGGTTTCTGTGGTACCGTGGAGGTGTCCCCCGGACCTGCGATGACACAGTGTTGGCCAGGACTCCCACACACACTGTGGTTAGAATCCCAGTTCTGTCCTCAGGGGAGTCCCAGTCACTGTCTTCTCTGTCCCCACATCCTCAGCTCTCAGATCTGGATTCCTTTAAAGCCTCTGAGGAGGCACAAGTCACAGGGGACCATTGTCACCTGGAGCCAGGCCATTTGTTAAACTTTGGGCGCCAGAGGGGTGTCAGGAACTAGTGGAAAGGGTCCCTAGCTTTCATGAGATTCTCTGAGGGCTCCATGGTCGCCTGGTGAGGAACCTCTGTCCCTGAGGTTCACTCCTGGAAGGAACCGGTCGCGTTCTGCGCAGGGAGTGGAGTGGAGGGGGCTTCACTGTACCCCGTGCCTTCGTCCTGAGCTTCATCTCCCTCCTCTAAGAATTCTGTTCGCTTCTAAGGTGATTCTTTAATAGCCCGGCAAGGTGACAGGTTTGCACTAGAGAGAGAGGCAGGCCAGCCCACCAGTGGGAGAGGGTGTTGCCCCCTTGGGGCAGCGAGGGGGTGGCAGAGTCCCCTTCCCCAGGTGGGTGAGGGCGCAGCGGCTTGGACGGCACTGGCTGCCCGGGTCACCGGCTGGCCTCTGCCACGCAGTGCCGCCAACGTGAAGAAGTGGGAGATCGAGCTGCAGACCCTGCGCGAGAGCAACGCCCGGCTGACCACGGCGCTGCAGGAGTCGGCGGCCAGCGTGGAGCAGTGGAAGCGCCAGTTCTCCATCTGCCGGGAGGAG
>NW_006430726.1:4479485-4506183 GCF_000325575.1 Pteropus alecto | reverse complement strand
GGGCTCCTTCTTCCCTCCCCTCTCCGCTCCCATCCCGCCTTTCAACCTCCCTCCATCCCAATAACTGATTCATTACTTTTGTTGAACCACTTTTATGATTCTTGTTGCGAAGGAAGAAATAAGTGAACGGGAGACCTCAGCATTGTCCCTCGAGGACAGCAGCCCCCTCGCAGACAGCACCCTCTGATGCTAGCTGTGGGTGGCCCTTTTCTTGTGGGTGGTCCTCCCTGGGCCAATTACGTGGTCGGTGATCTAAGGTGGAGAAAGGGGAATCCAGGGGGTGAGTGAAGAAAATGGATTCAGGAAATGGTGAGGGGCGTTTGCTCAGTAACCCTGCTTCCTGTAAATCACTATTTCTGAAAATGTGAATGTGGACGTTAGAAAGTGGGAGATGGGGGGCGCGTGCTAGCCACCATCCTGTGACCTCTGCTCTCCTACGGTGACATCCAAGCATTTTGCTTTGTTCTGGAATTCACCCTGGCCTTCCCTCTTATTAGCCAGGCACACTCGGTAATTGGACTGAATTGATGAGGCAGTTTGGGGGTGGCCAGAGAATCCCAAGTTGAGGCCTGAGGTCGCCGCGCTGACCGTTGGTCAGCATGTTTAGCCCATGGGCTGTGCACAGAGTCTGCTTGGTAAGTGCAGGGTTTCAGAGGGACACGTCACATGGAGACTGGTATTCACTTTCCCTTACCTGCCCACCCGACGTGAATGGAGCCCCCAGAGACCGCCACTGTGTTCCACTGTCTTGCTCGGTACAGATGGCACATAAAACTGCCTCGTGTCGCTTTTTCATTTCATTGTTCAAAGTGCTGACAGCAAGGGGCACCGGGCCAAGTGCTGATTCTGTACTTTCCCTCCGAGACCCGGCTTCTCTGCCTGCTGCAGGGATCAGAGGGATCGATTCCCCTTCCTTTCTTTTCCTCTTCGCACCTGAGTGTAATAACCAAGGGGCAGAGCAGGAAGTGGAGGGCATGTTCCCAGGAGGAGTATCAGCTTCCCTGCTGGGGGACATGGGGAGCTTGATCTCCAGCAGCTCCTTGGCTGGGGGTTCACAGCCCCCAGGCCACCTCTGGGAAGTGTCCTCACCATGACCACCCCCTTTACTTGCTACTGCCTGCTTGAGGGGACCACGTCAATGTGGCACTTCTCTGTTGTACATCGGTTCCACTCCTGCCGTCCATTCTGCACACACTCAGCATCAGACAGCAATACCAGGGGCCTCAGGCCTTTGCCTCCCCGCTTCTGAGGGGTCAGGCTGGGGAGGGAGCAAAAGATACACTCTGGGAATTTGCTGATTCAGCTGGCACCTCTGCCCCTCTCGAGGAAAAGGCCTGCAGGCCAGGCTCCTTCAGTGTGCATCAATAGAGAAAGGTCATCTTGTCTTAAAACCTTCGAAATGTCATTGCGTCTCATTTGGTGGTCACTGTCCTACAGTGCTCAGTTTGGTACCCTGTGGGCTTAAACCTTTCAGATGAAACAGAATAATTCAGGACATGATTAAAATGATATAAAATTTATTCTGGGGAAAAGCAGATAGATTCACGAGACATCTGGCTCCTGTTTGTGATGGATCCTCAAAACAAACCTAAATTTTCTGTTCTGTGCCCATGAGAGAAACCAGAAGTCCAGAGCATCCTAAGGCCGGGTTTTGTGCCATATGTGGCTCTGCTGGTAGGAAGGCATTTCATACAAGCAGCCCCTCAGGGGGCCACGTGGAGTCTGATCATAGCCACAAGGAAGAATTTATAAGTTAGTTTATAGTTCATTTTAAAAGGAAGCATAAACCGCTGTGGTGGTCTTTTGTTGTATAACAAGAAAACTAGCATCCCTGCTTTAACGTGTAATGTTTACCCAAGATTGATGAGCTGGAGGAACAGTGCAGTGAGATCAACAGAGAGAAGGAGAAGAACACCCAGCTGAAGAGAAGAATCGAGGAGCTGGAATCGGAACTACGAGAAAAGGAGACAGTGAGTAACAGAGCCAACGGCGCCCTTGGCGTCCCCTGGGCTTTGTGGGGTGATCTCTACCCAAGGGCACAGCAGGTGGCTGTGGGCATGTGACCAGCCCTGGCAGCTGCCTGGACGAAAGCACAGAGACAGAGTCAAGTGTCGCACCAAGGCACACACACCCCATTGCAGAGGCCTAACCCTTACCCTCTGCAGCCTCTTCACTGTATTTGTTATGTGGTCAGTCATTCAGATCCAAGAGAGAGTTGAATGTTGTGCCAAACACTTGGAAACTTTTATTAGACAATCCATCGTCAGAAGTTTAGTTTTGCTGTCAAATTAATGCAGCAAGAGCCACCAGTCACACTGCCATTTATTTTCCAGGGAGCAGCACAGCGAAGTACACAGATGCCACAGACGATGGGCATGTAACACACTCAGCCCTTAGACTATCTGATGTGTGTTAAGTGCTAATGTCATCACCTTTATTATTTATGCAAACAGCACAAGTTCCAAAAGCTGCTTCCATTCCTGCATGTGCAAGTTGGGGGATTTTCAAGAATGCATCGTGGTGTCTGACTTGCTTTCACATTCTTTTTCATATTCCTGTCTCCTGTAGGAATTGAAAGATCTCCGAAAACAAAGTGAAATCATACCTCAGCTTATGTCAGAGTGTGAATACGTCTCTGAGAAGTTGGAGGTAAGCGGGAGCACATGCGTCTGGCTCAGACGAGGCTTTGCCGGGTTGTTCATCTCTCCCAGGCCTCTCCCTCTCACACCCTGCATGGTAGAGAAGAGCGATTTTCTAAAGCCAGCAGTGACTGCATGCCAGATGCCATCTCTGTCCCCCAGTGCAGGCTCAGCAGCATTTGTCTTTTGGTTTTTCTCCTTACGTGAAGGTGTCTTGTGCAACATAACCATAGTACAGGTGACTGCTTCCCATGCACAGGACCCCAGAGGCAGTGAGGGGCAGGAGCGGGGTCCGAAGGGAGGGCTGAGAGTGTAAGACTTGGGTGCTATTCAACCTTGCCACTCTGCAGCCAGTGACCTTGCACGTGACCTTGGGCAGGTCACCCCACTTGCTGGCTCAGATTTCTGATCCACAAAAGGAGGATTTTAACCCCCTCTTTCACCTCTCCTCACTTCAGGCGCTCTTTCTCAGGTAGCGACCCAATGTTAGTAAGGAGTCCCTGTGTGAATGTTCAGAAAAGTCACATTTCATACCCATAAAGTGGAAGCGCTCATTTGATATGAAGAGCGCAGGCTGAAGCCTCATTTTAGGACTCACAGCCATCCTGTCTTTAGGAGCTTGAACGTCTCCATGGTAACACCATGGTCGGATGGTGCACAGACCAGCTGTCCCCGAGTCTGGCATGGCCGGTCGTGCCTCCGTGAGGGCGGGAGGCTGACCTGGGGCCAAGGAGGCCTCCGCCTGTGAGTGGAGCCGGGGGAAACACGTCGTCCCCCTGTTTGTCCCGTGTCTCTCTCAGAATAGAACTGAACAGGGCCTCTGCTGACCATTCTGGGATCGGGGATGAAAATGCCTTGAGCCAGGCTTGCAGACATTCTCTGCTGGGCACTCGTGAAAGGGTCAGTTAGCATCAGGTGCCCTGGGCAGGATTCTGACTTCTGCATTCTGTGTAGGGACGTTGGTTTTCAGGCCAGATGTTGGTCGTACACTCTGCCTGTTGGCATCTCTGCCAGGGAACAGACAGGGAAGGAGGACATGCCTTCTGTTCTGCCACCAGTGGTCGCGCGCTGAGGGACTAGCACTTCTGCGGGTGCAGCCCCGCGGGAGAACGCACCGTCGGCTGTAGCAGGTCTCAGGGGACGGCTCCCATCGCTGTGTTCTCCACACCCTTCTCCCTTTTGTTTCAGGCAGCAGAGAGAGACAATCAGAACCTGGAGGACAAAGTGCGTTCTCTGAAGACGGACATCGAGGAGAGTAAATACCGACAGCGCCACCTGAAGGTGGAGTTGAAGAACTTCTTGGAGGTCCTGGACGGGAAGATCGAGGACCTGCACGACTTCCGCCGCGGCCTCTCCAAGCTGGGCGCCGACAACTAGGGCCCCGCGCGAGTCCCAGGTGTGTGCGTGAGACAGCCAGGACTAGGGCGTTCTCCCGTTTGCGTTGCTTCTGTACGTGCGGGCGCGGTTGGTCGTGTGTCCAAACCAGCTGTGCCGTCCACTCTCCTCTCCAGATAGAAGCCTCTCGCCTCTCTGGCCTTTTGAGGTTGTGGACAACTGGAAGGTTCTGACTCAGGAATCCAGAACTAGGTCTACCTTCACCGTTTACGCAGTCAGGGCAGGGATGTTCATATCTTTCTCAAGGGCTGTTGCAACCATACGAGCTGAAATAGATTTTCTAATCCAAATACGAATGTCCTTTCCACCTCCTTTTTTTGAGTAGCATTCAGAGTGTTTGAATGTCCACCAGGCACCCGAGCGTGGGGCATGGAGATGGCAGCTTCCCTCTCAGTAAGTATCAAGATACTTTAAAGCAGCCCCTCAGCAGAGATTCGTCCAGACAGAGGAGACAGGCTTTTCTGGTGGGCGCACTCACCCACGTGGGGATCGCCGGCGTCCACCTTGCCCCCCCTCCCCCACCCCCACCCAGTTCGTAGGGTTGCGGCAGAGCGCCTTTTCTTGGTTTTAATTTCTGAGCAGGTTGCTGTGCTGTGGGAACAGCACGCAGTAAGGGCGCCTAGCACAGTGCCTGGCACAAAGTAGGTGCTTAATAAATATTTGTTCAATTAAACATACAAACAGAACTTAGTGTTTTAATCGAACCCCAGCAGAGTCCCTGTTGAACAGTCCAGCATCTTGGCGCCCTGGGTCATTATGAGACATGAATGCACTTGTTGGGTCAGGTGGCCCTGAGGCAGGGAGGGTGGCAGTAGAAGCAGCAGGAGCTGGTGGCCCCACCCCCTGCTCCTGGGGGTCTCTGACACTGGGACCACCCTTCTTCTCTAGGCCTGGGTCCTGTGGCCTGGACCACTGGCTGTCCCTATCTAGGGACTGTCCAGGGCTGGGACCTGGGGGGGATCCCATGTTGTGTTTAGACAACTGAAAAAGAAATCACAGTAGCTCTTGAGGGCTAGAGAGTCGGCTCAAGTGGCAGAGCCCTGGCCTTAGTGACAGAGGAGCTCTGCCCAGATCTGCCACTCTCTCTCAGTTCCTGCTAAGGAGCGGACAGGAGCCACCAGCCTCTCCTCCCTTGCAGAGTTTTTCAGTGGGCACCGGGTGCCATTGGCATCCTTGCCTGGGAGGGCCGCCCCTGGGCTTGGCCAGGGGGTTTGAATCCTGGCTGTAGGCATTTCTAAACGCCTTCAGTAGAGGGCGAGGCCTTGGTGCCCCCTCGTCTGCTTTGAGAGCCACTAAGAGAACTTCCTCCTCCAGAAGGATTTTCTCACATGGTTTGAATTTCTCCCGGCTGAATTTGGATAAATGATAAAACAGCCTGGGGTGATCTGGAGAACTTTAGGGGAGACCCTGCAGACTGAGTGGTGGCTTTGAGCACCTGGCATATAGCAATGCAGTTTTGTCAGCCCTCTTGTGATTTGATAAGGCCTTCTGGCTCTACCCTTTCAGAGTTCCAGGAGGCTCTTGGTAGCAGCTCCTTACTAGCCGCGCCTGGAGACCAGAGAGCTGGGCTGGCCCTGAGCCAGGCCTGTGGCCAGCAGTGAGGTAAAGGGGATTCTTCTCAGATCAGGTCAGTCCACCTGCCAGCAGACTGGGCATGTGGCTGCCCACGAGCAGTGAACACTGGAGTCCAGAATCGCAACTTGTGTATTCCGAGGCCCGCCACCCCTGTCTATCATAGTGATGATGGAAAACACTGGAAGCAGTAGAGCTGTTACTAGGGTGGCCGCTGCATCCCTGTGTGTCCTTGTAATCCCTGCTCACTGATCCTTGAAGAGTTTGGTGTGTGCCTTGTAGGTCGGAGCTGAGGAGCTAAGAGCACTGGGGGCTTTGCTGAAGGGGGTGGGAAGCTGGGTCCGGCAGGGAGAGCGCAGCTTCACAGAGCGCTAGACTCTGTTCCTCTGCTTTTCTCTAAAGATTTTGATGTTTCTTCATTTACTTTCTTTTAAGAAAAACGGCCCCAGAACAGCATGGACAGTCAGTACAGAGACTGGCCCTGTCTGACAGCCTCTGGCTCGGTGAGCCAGTGTAACACGTCCTCGTTTGGTAGGACGTCACACTCTAGTTTCACCGCTGATGTCCGTTAGTTGTCATTATGTTGAGCCAGGTGCAGGCAGGACATAAACCTTTCACTCATGAACGTCCGGCCACGCTGTGCTGCTGCAAGATTTAGAGCCAGGACTGCATTTTTGTTTCCAGGTGCGGTCTCCTTATTTTGACATCTCCGAGACTGGCTGCCTGATTCTGGATTAGCTTTCTTTCCGCATCCATGAAACCTGGGGTCTAGGAGAGGCCAAGTAAAACTTGAATCCGTCTATCCATAATGATCCTTAAAAATAACTTTCGTTCCAGTAAAGACCCAACAGGATACATTGCAAAGTTGAGAGTGGCCAGCAGAGGTGAACCCTTCCTGGTGTCCAGGGAATGTAAAACCACCCGAGGGACAGGTTGGAACAGTGTGGTCAGGCCTTGAAGGGCATCCACGTGAAATGCCTTTCAATGCCATATTGTCACATTAGACCTCAAGTGGAGAGAGGACCGAGTGGAAATCATCACCCCTATATTGTAGACAGGAAGCAGAGACAGAGGGTGACAGGCCCAGCATCCCCAGCTAGTGAACAGCAGCGTCGACTCTGCATCCAGGTCTCCTGGAGCTTGGTCCAGGGTCTTTCTATAAACCCTGCTGCCATTCTCCTTTTGGTTACCCTTGGGTGCCAAGGAAAAAAATCTGTTAAGAGCACATTGCAGTTATACCATTTTAACATATGTCCACAGCAAAGTACAATTTAAAATGAATGAATGAGAATTTCATGTACATTCATTAGAAATAGTTCCATTCTTGAAAGATTCTGGTTTTGCAGAGGTCCTTCCGAGAGAGTGTTGGTTAAGATGAAGTCCGTGCTCTGAGAGGCCAGATCTGAGTCCTTTGTCGATGGCTTCAGTGGAGGCAGTGGTCCATTCAAGACACACAGGAGGCCCTGAGGCTCCAAGGCAGTACACAGAGTTCTTGCTGGGGGTCGCCTGTCCGTTGCCCACCCCCTTCCCAGACGGGAGCCAGCTCTGTGCAGGGAGCAGCCACTCAGTGGTTGGAACAGGTCAAATGAGACCTACCCAACCCGAGGCTGTCCATGGCGGGCAGCTGGTCTCCAGCCTGCAGCCTCCTCATGGACTTTTCGCTTCGGTCAGCCTGCGAGCACAGGCTTCAGGATGGCGGTTTGCTGATGCAGGACCGGTATGTACTGAACGTGACGTGGGACAGCAAATAAAGGGGGGGATGGACCGTAGTTAACATGCGCCCAGAAGCAGTGCGATCAGCCCAATTTAAAAAGAGTCCTTTTCTATAAAAAAGTCTACTCTTCTCTGTGGCCAGCCGCAGGCCGGCGACCTCACTGGGGGACCTCACGTGTGGTCGCTCTTAGAAGGTAGCCGTGATGTGACTTAGCTGAGGCCCTCAAAAGGGGCTGTCCTTTAAGAGGGAGCCAGCCACTGCTCTTTGCTCATCACTGAAAGTGGGTGGTTTGTGCCATCTGTCCTTCTAAAGGCGGTGATTCTTTTATTCACTTGAAACATTGCTGGATTTTGAAGCACTGACGGTTTACACTAGAAGCTTTCAAATCAATGCCCAGATATATTTTTAAATGGTATGCATGGTTTAAAAGGATCCTAATTTCTGAGTACATAGTTTCCTCCAAAGAAATATTATATATTCTGGGGATGGTGGGGGTGACGGCATGGAGAGGAAGTCCTCTATAGAAATGTATGTTATTTATGTGTCCTTTCTGTACACCTGTCTCAAGAATATGGGTTTTCTAGTTCCTCTTTAAACACCAGCCAGGCAAGAAAGTGACTTTGGCGAGAGAGAGAGAGGGAGAGGGAGAGGGAGAGGGAGGGAGAGAATGAGCTACAAAGTGAGTGATGCTGTTTGTAGGGCAGGCATCTTCAACCTGTATGCAAACCACAGGCCTAACTGCGCGCGTGCATGTGCGTGTGCGTGTGCGTGTGCATGTGTGTGTGTGTGTGTGTGTGTTGGGGGAGGAAACAGCATGGGCAAGTGGAAGAAACAATATTTTCAGTTAAGAATATGTATAGCTAAGAGGAATCTTAAATAACCCTGGTGGTGATATCAAATGGGATCCATGTGTGAGAAGACTTTGTGGGTCTTTTGTTTCAAGCAGAATTGTACAGTGCCCTACTCTCTTTGACGCTGCAAAGCCTTGTGAAATGTGGTCCCCTAGGTCCCACAGACCCCCGGTGCATTTGGCAGGAGCCCAGAGAAACCACGGTGGAGTCCAGACTGTGGGACATGTTGGCAGATGATCGATAGGTCTGATGATATGCAGGGAACGTGTCACTGTTTTTACCCGGTCATGCTACTTTTAATATAAAGTCATGACTTTACATAAATTGTAACAATGCCTTATGATGTGACAGGCAATTAGGCATTTCTTCCATCAGATGTTAGAATTCAATGAGTAGTTTGAGGTGGACACGTGGAATTTTCAAGAGTATTAAGTTTTTTTTCCCATTTTTAAATGCCTTTTTGGTACACAAGTAATATATTCTTTAAAAGAAAAAAGAAACTACAGACGAAAGAAAAAAATCACCTGTTATTACACCATCTGGTTATAACCACTGTTAACATTTTGCTATATATCTTTCAGACTTTTTTCTGTGCCTCTGTATTTGTTTTATTTTTCATCAAAGACAGTCATACATGCTGTTTTATAACTTGTTTTTTTTAGCACTGTATTGTGAATATATTTCTATATCAGTAACTATGTATTGCATCATTTTTAACACCTGTGTAGGTTGTACCTTGGACACCTAGGTTGTTTCCAGTTTTTTTCCTGCTATAGTCAAGGATATGATGAAATCCTTTTTTCCAACATCTTTGTGACTTTTTCAGAATATTTACTTAGTATGATTTTCTAAACTGGACTTTCTGCCTCAGAAGTGTGGCGGGCAGTATGAGTGCTGGTCTATGCCTCCTCTTCTACTTCCTGGGCACACAGGAGCCTCCAATTCTCAGCCTCTTAGAGTCACTCAGGGTCCCATGACTAATCCTGGCCAATCAAATGAGAGCAGATGACATGTGAAACTGGCAAGCCGAGACTGTGAAATGCCCACGTGCAATTCTCCACTCTGTTCCCTGGCCTCAGCAAATGGTGACGTCCCGGGGCCGGAGCCTGTCAGCCTGAGCCCCTGTCCCTAAGTGACTCCGTGAGCAGCTTTCCTTCATGACACTCCTACCTGCCCACCTGCATGGAAATGTGGTGTGAATACAGGGTGACCTTAAGGCTGACACCACTGGCATTTTAGGATTAATTTGTTCCTGCAGCATAATCTACCCTATCTTGACCAACAACAACCACCAAAAATAAAAGGGCACATTTTGAGGACTTCTAATATATATGGCCTCAAATTGCCTTCCAGAAATACAATACCAAATTATACCCCCACCAGCAGTATGTGAGAATGTCCTGCTCCCTCTTTAACACTGGCGTTGCCGTGGAGCTGGGGCTAGTTTTCGTGTATATTTTTTTAAATAAAAATGAGACTCTCACTAACAAAAAAGTTTATGGGAAAATATTCTTTTGTAGTTTACCTAGTCATCTCCTCTGGCCAGCCTTCTCATAAGGTGTTAAACTATCTCACCGATTTCTAAGAGGTTTTTTATTCCTATAAATATTGCAAAAAAAAGAAAAAAAAAGTTATATGTATGGCTTTTGAAAAATGTTCAGACATAGAAAAACACTTTTTAGTCAAATCTATCTTTTCCTTTAAGGTTGCTGCCTTTTCTGTCATGCTTATGCAGATCTTACCGATTCTGATTCTAAGACTGTATATTCACCAGTATTGTATTCTTGCACAATTAAATCTGTGATCCCTCTGGAGTTTATTTTCTAAATTTCCTCAACATCATTTATTGGGAAATCTACCCTTTCTTGACTGATATGAAAGTCCATATTTACTATATGCCCAAATCCTTATGCATCCTTACCTCCTGCTTCTGAGCTCTCCATTGTGGTCTCTTGTGTGCGTTCTGGCACTGGTGCCACACTGTTTGATCATCATTTAATTAATTAATTAAACTTTTTCAGAAATTTTCTAGTATTTTTTGTATATTAATATTTCCAAAAGAAATTTGGGATCATTTTTGTAATGTTTACTAGAATTGGAAATTGGATCGTACAAAATTTATAGTTACTACAGAGAGAATTAACATTTTTATAGTATTAACCTTTCATTTCAGTACATTTATATTCTGTTCCTCAGTATATTTTTCCTAGTATAGGTAATTTTTGTAGTGGTTAGTATCATAAATGAGCTCTCCAACTGCTTATTGTTAGTATAAAGGTATACCACTACTTTTTTTTAATGAAAAGTAAATCCATTGATTTTTCTGATTAAAAATATTAAAGTTGTGTAAATGTAAACATTATAAAAAACATAATGTAGGAATTGAAAGTTTCTCATAATTAAAATCCTTTTGCCGCAAGATAGTCAACAATTGATGCATAGTCAAATTTCTTTCCCAAAATATGTTTTATCATTCTGACCATATGATACAGCCCTATCTGCTACTTCCATGTTTCAGTTGGCAATAGATCTTGGGCATCTTCCTGTGTCAGTACATGTCAATCTACCTCATTGTAGTGAGTGATTGTATAATAGTTTTTTTTTTACTTGGTAATTGGTTATTACATGTTTATTTTGTAACTAGCCAATTACTGAATTCTCTTTCCTTCCTTGTGATTGTTTTTAATTCTTTTGCCTTTTTCAGATACATAATAGTTCTGGGTAGTGATGATAATTTTAACCTCCATACTTTTAACAATCTTATTTCATTTCCTTATCAAATTGACCAGCACTTTTAGAACAATGTATATAATTGTGCTGGTATTGTACATTCTTCTTTAAATACATGTAGTTTTTACTTAGTGTTTCTCCAAAAGTATAAATTTGAGTCTTAATGTAGATATTCTTAATATGTGAGTTTATATATTAAAGTTACACCCTTCTCTTTCAAGTTTACTGAAAGTTTTATCTGTAATGATGTCAAGATTTTATTAAATGCCCTTTTTTCACATCTGTCAAAATGATCAAGTGCGTTTTCTTTATCATGACTTAAGGCGAATCATTTTAACAGATTTGCTCATGTTAAATTCTCTCTGTATTTCTAGAAAATCCTGATTTACTCCTGGTATCTTATCCTTTCAATGTACTTCTGCACTCAGTGTTAACAGTGGTTATTTATGATGGGTTTGTTATGGCAGATTTTTGTGTTCTCATCTGTATTTTCTGATTTTTCTACAAGGTTTGTATATTACTTGTATTATAAAAATAAGAGCTTTAAAATAAGAAAAATATTCTGCAATTGGTTTGCTCATATTATTTTGGAATTTTTCATGTTAAGATAAACAATTGTGTCATTTTTTTTCTACTATCTCTGTAAGGTATGGTGTTGGCTTTGTGTTAACCTCTTAAAAAAAAACAAACAAACAAACTTGGGAAGCTCTCTTTTTTCTATGCCCTGGAACAATTTAAATAATATTTAGAATTTTTTGCTCCTTGAAGTTTTGATAACATGTATAAAATTGTCCAAGTCTAGTGCCTTTTTAGAGAATAATCTTTGACAATTTTTTTTTCATTGTTTTCCATGCTCATTAGTCTCTTCAAACTTTATTTCTATTCTGTAAGTTTCTGGCAATTTAAATTTCCTAAATAATGATTCTGTTAAGGTTTTCAGATTTACCAGGATGAAGTTGTTATATTTTCCTATTCTCATTTCTTACATTGTGTGTCCTGCTTTCCCTTTTTATTCTGATGAATTTTTCCAGAATTATTCTATTTTGTCGATCTTTTCAAAGAACCAACTCTAGGACTTATATCTTAATTTACTATTTTGATTGTTTTTGTTCTTATTAATTTCTTCCTTTCTTTTAATATTTTTTTACCTTCTCAAGTCGAATACCATTTTAACTTTTTCTTGTTTAATAATAGCAGTTACTAGTAACTTTAAAGCTATGACTTCTAAATTTATTCACATCCGTTAAATTTCTAGGTATAGTGTTCTAAGTTATAAATAATTTCAAATTCAACTTTATTTTTTACTGAAGAGCTATTTGAAATTATACTTTTTCATTTCTAGATAGTTCAATATTTGTCTTTGTTTTAAACATTTGCTATAAATTTCTAGTTTTACTGCTTTGCTGTCAAAGAGGGTATGGCCTGTACAATTTCTGCATTCTGGAGTTTATTGATGTTTTCTTAGGACCTAATAAATTGTTCATTTTAATAAATATTCCCAGGAAACTGCAAAAGAAGATATATTCTCTGAAGGGAACAAAATTCAATCTGTATGTATTAATATGATCTTATTAATTCTAATATTATGGACCTCTAATTTCTACTTGAATCATTAAAAGACTAAGGAAAGTATGTTAGTCTCCCACTAATATTGTAGTTCTGTCTATTTCTCTTGTTTCTAACACTTTCTGCTTTACATGTTTCAGTATGATGTTATTTGTCAAATTACCTTTTTATATTTAAGGAAAAAAAGGTTTTCCTTTAAAGACTCGTATACCTTTGTGAATTTTACCTGATTTTGTTGTAACCGAGTTATGGCAAAATATGTCAAAATACATAGTTTGGTAAAATGGTAAATGTGTTTCTCTTTTTAAGTCAACAAAAATTTTTCAGAAACCTTTGTGTCTTAAGGAGATGTTTGGAATAAGTTTGGAAGCTCAACCCAGGGGTAGGTTGATGATATTCTCTGTGGCCTCGAGCAAGGATGGCAGTATGGGCAGAGGCACATATGCCTTGGGGACAGGATGAGGGATTTTGAGTATGCCATTCCAGACTCCTGCTTTGGGGCAGCCTTATGCTCGGGTAAGTTTAGGAGACACCCACCCTCTAGCTGGTCACATTCTGCCTCCATGGGGCCAGAGCTTTTGGCAACCCGAGGCATTTTTCTTCTGCAGGCTGGGCTTTTGGGCAGAGGGCAGCAGAAGAGTGTGTGGTTGTCTTCCTAGCTCTTGGGGGGAAAAGCTAATCTCGGAGACTCATTCTACTGAAAGACTTTTCCAGAGCTGTTTGAACAGATTATTTACATGGCAGAGTCTGTGCTCGGCAGAAAACCAGCTTTTCCCCAAAACGTGTAGGAGGTGTGAATCTCAACCCACAGCTCCGGAGTGAAATAAATACAGCCTCTTTTCCCCTTCATTCAAGTTCATTTCTATTTCGAGCCCCCATTCTATAAGGCTCATGCATTGATCTCAGTCAATTCTGAGGACCTCTTTCCTCCAGATGTGAGTGTTCGAAGGTTCTGAGGAGCTTATGTATTCCCAAGGAGTTAGCGGGAAGGGAGCTTGTGTCTACTGAGATGTCTCCTGTCCCTGTCCTGTAGTCCTCTGAACTACCTCTGTGTCGTGTCCGTGTGCTTGGGCGTATAAGAACTTCCCAGATGTCCTCCTGCTGCAGAACTCCCCGTGTGTCCTGGGCCCTTGCTGCAGCCGTCCTCCGTCTGACAGCAAACATTTGGGGTGGAGGGCAATTTAACTCGAAGGGACTGCTGGTTAAGCCAGGTGCGTGTTTGCAGGGGAGAGCACACCACTGGGTGGAAATGAGTGTGGCCACCAATGCCTGCTTGCTCTGAGGATGGTCACTGCTCCTGTGTGGGTTTGGCTTTGGCCCTGAACACTGCGTGAGCCACCTTTTGGAGGTCTGTCCTGGCGGGGTCAGGAAGAGAGATGATGTTGCTGGCTTTGACTGTAGAGGAAGGCCACAAGCCAAGGAAAGCAGGCAGCCTCTACACACTGGAAAAGGCAAGACAACAGCTTCTGCCCTAGAGCCTTCAGAAAGGAAGGCAGCCCTGCTGACACCTTGGTATTGGCCCAGTGAGACCCGTGTTGGACCTTGGACCTGAGGAACAGTAAGAAAATTAATTTGTGTTGTTTCGAGCTTCCGAGTTTGTTACAGTAGCAGCAGAAAAACCGTATACTCCCCACATGAGCTTACACACCTAAGATTCGAGAACCTCTGCTGTATAAATCCACAGAACTACACGGTTTCACGTGATGGGAGGTTCCACATTCATCAAACACCTCCTGGTTCTAGCTCCTGCAGCTACCTGCTGCGTTCCCCAGTTCATATTCTGGAGAGGGAACGAATGAACAAATAAATAAATCAGTCTGGTGGCCCAGCTCGTTTTGCACTCCAGGACAGCCCATAGAATGCTGCCAGCTACGGATTGGTTATCCTGGAATCAGCTTTGCCCATAGGGCCTGTCTCAGGCTGTAAAACTGGCCACAGCAGCTGCACACCCCCCTGTAGCCAGGGCTGTGTGTGAGGAGGTAGCATGCCTGGGGCTCAGGGAGACTTGGGAGAGGAGAAAGCTCTACGGGGTGACTGGGGATGGTGTGGTTTCAGTGGGACTCAGAGGCAGAGGGCTGGGGGCATCCCAGGCACTTATGCTTAAGTGAGGCAGGTGGCAAGCAGCGTGGTATTGCTGGAGTAAAACCTGGGGTAGGGGCAGGGGCTGCCCAGGACAGCAACCAGGTGTCAGGCTGGACTCCCCTTGCTGAGGCGCCAGCCCTCACCATGCTAGATGCAGAGCTGGGAAGGACTTCGTTGGAGCCTAAGATGGATCGGCAGCACTGTGGAGGGGGGTTGGAGACGTTTACAGCAAGACGGTAGGACACAGGCCGTCCCCCACTCCTTGGCTCTGAGGTCCCTGAGGCCAGAGTCTGGACTGACTTCAAGGCTTGGGTAGGAAAAGGGGAGAAAGGGAGAAATGAGGAAGAAAAGGCTCCAGAGAGGGAGAAGTCTTGATGCACAGAGAGGTAACTGGGAGAGGAGTTTTAATTGGGAAAACTCTTTTTGAAAAGGATCTTTTTTTTTTGAAGCCTTCTCATCTTTGGCAGTCCTTAGCAAATTCTGAGAATTTCCCAAGCCTGAATGAGATCACTGTTGTCTCAAAATACTGAGTTTACAATAATTAAGATTGAAACAATACATAACTGCAAAATAACCATAAGGAAGTCCAACGTAGTTCTGATTTTTCCATTTAAAAAAATATCTTGTTCTTTGCAGAGAACTGTCTTGGGGCTAAGCTTGGCCTGTGTCTGTGATGGGGCAGGAGGCCTGGGGCACGGCCACTGACCTGTGGAGACCCAGGATTGCATGGCAGGCGCAAGGGATCTGAGGTCAGTGGGGACATTTTGGGCAATTAGAGAAATGCGTGTTCTGCTTTGTACTGGTCTTGTCCCCTATCCTGATTTTAACACAGAGCACTACCCACCCTACCTTAGTATTTGCTTAAGCAAACATTTAGCTGAAATCTTATTAAAAACTTGACACCCGGCCCCCCACCAGAGAAGGCTGTGCTTTTTATCAGTTAAGA
Source organism: Pteropus alecto (assembly GCF_000325575.1). Lineage (NCBI taxonomy): Eukaryota > Metazoa > Chordata > Mammalia > Chiroptera > Pteropodidae > Pteropus > Pteropus alecto. Next base: position 4,490,688 of record NW_006430726.1, on the reverse strand, counting down.
TTTCATGTTTTCATTTCCTCATGATTGACACTGATACATTATCCATAGTTCTTTATGATGAGTTTATAGAATGCGTGATACATAAAATACATTCATTTAAAATATTTAAAACTATTCCTGAATATAAGCAATTTATTCTCATTATTGCTAAAATAATGTTCACATTCAAACCTTTAAATCTGAGGAAACCACTGGCGCGCACACACAGGACACAGTCAGCGGTCTCACAGTGCTGTTTGCCACATGCCATCACAGTGTAGACGTTTTTCAGAATAAGGGAATGATTCTAGAGCATCCACAGTGAAAAATAAATACTATTTTCTTACTCCGGCAACACTTACTACGGGGTCTCGGATCCCAACTACAGTGTGGTGTGTAGGAGTGACCACAACACTGCTTCTCTGGTTTAAAGAGCCACACATTAAGTAAAAGCTGAGATGTCACACACACAACCCTGCTGATCTTCCGGGTGTTACTTGGCCAGTCTACCCTGTTCACATGCTTTTCAGGAACAGGCCTTGGGCCCTGCGGCTTCATTCCAGCACGCTGTGTGCCCTTGGCCTTGGAGAAGAGCTCAGTGGTCCCACTCGCTCAGGCCCTGCCCCTCGCCGTCCTCCTCGTCCTCCTCGGAGTCGGCAGACACTCTCTTGATTCTCTGGAGTGCAGCCTGGATGCTCCTCTCCAGGTTGCTGGCAGGTTTACTTCTGGGGCTCAGGCCAAGGTCAGGGTGAACTTTTCTCAGTTTGACGCCTCGCCTTATGGCGGCCAGAATGTGCTCGTTGACTGAGGCGTGGGGAGGGGACCAGGCTGGCACGTCCACTTTCCGGAGAGGGATTCTGTCACGCCTTAAGGAGGCCAGCACGTCATCCATAGATCCTGAAATTGAGAAAACAGAGCAAGTACTATCAAAAAGTCATATTCTTTCTCTTCGAGATGCCAGGACGTTTTAGTACTAGTTAAAAGTGTTAAGTCACACATCGGTTAACACCATAATTTATAAAAATAACTGTCGTTTCTGTAAACACATTTTGATGATCTGCTAGAAAGGTCAACCGCAAGCTCCCTGTGTGGATACGGGACAGTTTAACCTCTAACGTTTTATCTTGACCACTTATCTTTCACTACTTCTCAAGTCCACAGCAACTCGCACAGCTGTGCACACCTGTTGTTAGAATGTGTTTTTCAAGACACGGCTGTCGTGTTATTTCTGTGTGATCTTGAAGAGAGTTATGGATGCCTGGGGTGAAACGGTCTGACCCGTGTGCGCCACTTAGATATACCTCTGAAATTATGTCCCCTCCGTTTCCTTCGCCAATTTTATACACTTTTTAAAAAAATGTACCCTGCTGTATTTCTCTAACTTCGGTCTTGGATGTTAATCAGTGATGACTGATGAATCAACATGACAATGAAGTGAGTAGGTTTCCACACATGAAAAGCCTTAAAGTAAAACTTTTATCAGTAGCTAAATGAACCTGGCGGGGGAGGCGCTGGCATGTCTCTGTAGTGTGCCTAATCCCACCTACGTCACCCTGAGGTACCTTGCCTGCTCTGTTCTTGCGGGTGTGAAATGCTGTCAAAACACAAATTAGATCAGAGTTTCAAGGCCTGGGTGAGGAGAAGCTATTTTTCACTCTGGCACCATGAAACCCCTGAGCGGTATGATGGTGGCCACTGATTTAGAGATCTTCCAGGTGAGGGTTCGAGAAGAATAGTCGTTTCTAGTTCAGGATTGAAAGGCCAGGTGGTGTCTAACAAAATACTGTTTCACTTTGGACTCAAACCTAAAATGGGTTATTATAACACCCTTCTGGGAGTAAGAAGACAGTTTCACAGTCAAGGGCACTTTTTGGTGCTAGTTCACACTTTCTGATTCTTTTCAGTGGAATGAAAAGTGTGGGAGTCGACTAGGGCTTCCCCACACTGTGCATTGGACCCAGGCTGGAAGGGGGCACAGGGGTCCGCCCACACCCACACTGGGCTAGGCACTGGCACACACTCACTCCACTTACAGTGTTGTTGCGACATGGAACTGGGCCAAATGGTAGACATTTCCATTTGTACCAGGTTCTAGGTACAGTGAAACCTTCACCTCAACCAGAATACTCAATTATCCAGAATCACAGTTTGGAGCTGGTATATTTCCATCATTTACAATATCTATCATAGTACCTGTGCATGTTCTAGGTGGAGACACTCAAGCATGGTCTTGAAAACATGTACACAACATTTTGCTAGGATTTATCTAGAACACACGTGCACGCACACACACACATAAAATACACTCAAAGCATTAGGGTTTGAGTCTCAGCAGATTTAAGCCAGTGTCCTCAATAGTCAATGTCTAAACCATAATTAGAATTATGAGTCAGATAAACAAAGAAATATTCAAGTGTATTGCAAAGGCAAAAAGTGGTCCACTATTTTTTTTTTTTTTTACCACCTCATTTTAGAAAGATTTCTCACAGGAAGGTTTTCTGTCTACTGTCAGCCTGTAGGAACAGCCTTCCATGTTCTGACCACAATTCCTCTACAGTAATTCCCAACCAATCTGCTTAAGATGCAACAAGTTAATTGTGTAAAGGACTCAAACGCAACAGTAAGCGTGATTTAAAGCAACTCAGACACATACTGAAGTCTTAAGAAACCTGAAATAGGTTTATTCTTTCACAGCCTCCAAGATCTCGAGTCTTGTGACCATTAAATGTACGGAGATGGTTTCTTCAGGATGAGTTAGCATTTCTCAAACTCAGATTTAGGTAGGTTACGCTACCTTTGCAATAAAACGGTAATATTTAAGACAGCAAATACTGGAATATTTTAAGATTGCAGAGAATTCTGAAAAAGATTTTGATTTGAAGAGGATGGCTTCTAAAGCTAGAATGCTCAACCGCTCAAGCACCCATGGGGATGCAGGGACAGAATCCGGCGGATTACCTGGGCCTTCGAAACTGTCTGAGGAATCACTTGGTCCTTCAGCAGGCGACTCACACACTAGAGGAAGTGGCTCATCATCTTTTACTGAAGTCCTGCCGTGGAAATTCCAATGATTTGCAGATTGAGAAGAAAAGGACCGAGCAGGGAGGGCAGGCGCTGGCGGCGGCGGCGGTGGAGGAGGTGGAGGTGGTGGCTGTGATGGCGGCGGTGGCGGCGGTGGCGGCGGCGGTGGCGGTGGAGGCGGTGGAGACGATGGGGGCGAGGGCGGGGATTGTGGCCGTAATGACAGTTCCTCACTGGATTTGTAGTGTGTTTGGTCACCAGCTGGAACAAAAATCGGGACAGGGGTATTTCCAGGACAGTCTTGAAGCTCGGCAGTTTTCGCATCACCGACTTCCGGTAAGGGAGCCCTTCTGGTCTCCCCGGAGGACGACGAGGTCACGGCCTTTGTCCCAGAGGGCGGCGAGGAGGCCTGCTGGGCAAGTCCACCTGGCGGGGTTGGAGCCTCAGGTTCCGGGCAAGAGGTCTTTACTACAGACCGACCTGGACATCTCTGAAAATGGAAAACTGCTGTGAGAAACTTGCCACAAATGCAAACCATCAAAATGCTGGAACTTTCTGTAAACAAATGAACACAGAAGAGTTTCTGTGTGTGGACTGTGCTAATTCACAGAGTGGCTTTCTCTTACTTTGTACACCCACCCTTGCTACTAAATCTGTATTAAAGAATAAGCATTTATATCCTTTGACATAATAATTTCTCTAATAAAATAGATATGGAAGGAAACATAAAAATATAATATTTTTAGTATGAAAAGTCAAACTAAATATCAGCAATAGTTAAAAAATTACAGTGAATTTATATAAAATATTAGGCAGCCATGAAAAATCATAAATAGTATAAAGTTTGTGGAACATCCTAAAAAATACAGATGATGGAGTATTAAATTTATAATCATGCAAAAAACAGCTAAGAAAAATAGAGTGGACATCAAAGCGACAGGTAAAATAGGAATTATGGATGTTTCTTTCCTCTAATATGTTTATATTTTATAATTTTAAAAAATGTGAATTTAAAAAGTTCTAGTCTCTCAGGTATTCATTTGATAAAAATCTAGCCAACAAAGAACTAATCTTGAGGGGTCAGGAGGGGAATCCCTAAAAAAGGCATTGATTAGCCAGTAAAACATATAACATATTAATACTATGTAGCCATTAAAATAAACTATATACACATATATATCAACATGAATGTACCTCAAAAACAATTTAAGTGAAGAAACTGGCAAAGGATGTATATAATATGAGGCTGTTATTATAAACTTAAGCCAAAAACACATACCAAACTTAAAACACTGAAGTTTAAGTGTAAAATTAAAACACACAAAAGCGCAATTCATGATAAACTCAGAGTATTTCTGTCTCTCTCAACATTTGCTGTTTTCAGAACAAACAGCAGAGCAACGGCCACAAGTCCCCAACCTCACTGATGGCAGCTGTCACCTTACAGCTTTCAGTCAGAGAACAGGCCAGTAGAACACAACCCCAGGAACTGCCAGACCTCAGGGGTCGCCCAGCCATCTCCTGATGTCGGGGAGCCCCGACTAGCCAAGGATCCCCTCCTTGCATCCCACAGCAGCAGGTCACTATGACTCCGGCCTGCTGTGTCCTGCCTGACATTGCCAGACATTGCCAGACAGTCTGCCTCACCCTGGACACATGTGACAGCCCCTGAGATATTTAAAATCAACTTGTCTGGGTTCCACAAGTATCTTGTACCATGGGATTTCATTTCCGGCCTTTTCCCTCTCCTCCTTCCTCCCTTCCTTCTAAATGTGCTCACATTGGCTTCGTCCCTTCAAGGGTGACACTTCTTGGTACACACAGAACTCCCTCATTCTACAAAGGATGCTTCTGTTCCTACTTTCTAAAAACTCATAAGGTTTTCTTCAACTTCATCCCAAGTGAGTCACATTAAAGTGAAGGAAACTCAATTCTCAGAATTCTTTTCCCCATATTTAAATCACACACACACACACACTCCTTCCCACCACCCCTTGTATAAGTGTATTTTTGGACCAAAAAACCTGCAACTTACACCAATTTGAGGTCAACTTGTTTAACTCGTTCCAGCTTGCTGAGAGCTTAGGCGGCCTGATTCCGTCACCTTCCATCTGTCTGTCTTCCTACCTCATACTATCTCTGTGTGAAAGTTGATCATTGATCTGCCTGACTGGTTCAGGGCTAAAGAGCTGGACTTGGGTCTCTTCCTCCATACTGATTCCATTGCAGTAATCACCCTCTGGTGACAGCTCACAAGTTACTGTCCAGCTCATTCGCTCTACATTCAGTGGGTATTCACGTCACTCCTGTTTGCGCCTTCTTCCTGCTTTCATTCCCGCCCTGGCCCCTGTTCAGGACGATTAAATCAGAGTCTCTGGAAGTGGGCTCTGGGCATTAGTACTTTCAGGAGCTCTGCCGATGATTTCTGGTTTGCTGCCCAAGCTACAGAATCCCTGTTGTGGCTCTGGAGTTAGGGACCTCACTCTGTATGACCTTGAGCCCAGCTGTGTAATCCCTCTGAGCCGTGGTTGCTCATCTGTGAAGTGGATGATTGATAGTATCTCACAAGTTCATTTCAAAAATGAAATGAGACGAGTGTAAGCACCTAGCTCAGTGCCTGGGATACGGGAGGCGCTTGGGAGTGGTCAGGGTGCTGAGTGTAACAGAAAACAAGATGAAGCTGGTAGGTCATGATTTTCTGCTCCAGTAGCCCCAACTTTACTTGTTAGTGTCACATCACAAACCTTCAGGACCTTATTTCAGAGGCCTGTCTGGAGCAGGTTGTTTTCTCTTTGGGAGAAATAATGAACTTGGGTCTTTGTGAAGGTGTGTGTGGGGGTATGTGATGAGAACAGGTTTATGGTTTACATTCAACAAGCTTAATATTTTTAAATAAGTAACTATTTACTTATTTAAAACACCCATTCACGTTTAATAGAGCATTTAACAAGATTTATGTCACAGTGTTCCCTAGACTTCACTTTCAAGAATTCTTTATTGCAAATGAGGGAAAAACTAGCTAAAGTCGAGGGCAGTTTAACTATTTTCGGTTTCCCTGCTGGTCGACACCATGGTGGGCAGAGCTAGCACCACTTGGAGGGGGCGAGCAGGAACCCTAGCGTGTGGCAACGTCAAAACATCTCGATAGTCTGATATTTTTTACTTTTATCTATATATTAAAAGTAATGGCATTTTGGGAACAGCTTGTATTCCAAATGATCTGTTCATAATCCTTGATACTTTCTCTGAGGATGGGTGATCTGCATTTATTCCTCTGGAAAATGTAGGCGAGGTGATTATTTCCGGAACTTACCTCTTTAAATTCTCTCAATCGTTGCAGCGTTTTTTGGCGTTCTTGGTTTATCCATTTTTTTTTCTTTTGCTCCTCTTCTTTTATCTTGTCTCTCTTCTGTATTTAAACAAACATATTTGTAAATTCCTCAAAATAAAAATAAGAAAGGGGCTGTAACCCAACATTGTCGCCTGCTCCCGACCACCCCCGTCTGCTCCCCAGACTACAGGACTGGGCTGCACAGTCTCCCCGGGTTGAGGCTGACCGCTGCAGGTCCAGGGCAGTGAGGCTTCAGTGTCCACAAAGTTAAGCCAGGATGCTATACTATGCAAATCTAGAACATTTTTCTTTAACCACTCACCATCTGAATACTGTGATGCTGATGAAAATATTTTATACTTTCTGCAGCCTGTTGTAGTCGGAGCCGATGGTTTTCTTTGCATTGATCCTGGTGGAATAATACAAATCACCTACGTGGTTTTCAATATTATCATGGGCTATAGCATAAAAGGTTGAAAGAAAAAAAGCATTGTATTTGGGGTGCCGTGTAAGACAATCATGAACAGGCGTTTCTGGAGTGGCTCAGTGGTACTGCCTGACACTTCCCCTGTCATGTGATGAGGGGTGATGAGCACTTGCAGGAATTAGCTGTTCCCAACCAGAAGGGCCATAGCTGTGATTTAGTGCTTAAGGAGGTGAAAAAGCAGATTCTCCAACCAAGGGAAAATGAGAGGGCACACAGGAGTCCTTCATTCTTAAATGGGATGTGTCCTAAGGATAAGTTTCAGTGCTTATTTTATAATTATAATTACTGTTTGCAGCATTACGCTTATTGTTATAAGCACATTTCCCCGTAATGCTGCAAACAGTAATTATATTTCCAGATATACCTACATAAGCATATACAATCTACAAATACCTGAAAAATTATATTAAAAATGATATTTCAACTATGACTAACTATTCTTAGTTTGTTACCTTTTTATATAATCATATAGTTTTTAAAAATTAAGAAAAAGATCACTAACCAATTATAAGGATTGAAATGAGCTCCATATTATCTCTGATTTTATCATCAACAATTTACACTAAATTATAGAATTTACTATAGCTGATGATTAAAAGTTTCTACTTATTGTGGTTTTAAAAATACTTCTGTATGTAATAGGCAGTCAACAAATAGTTAATGGCTTAATTAAAATCTGAAGATTATAGTAAATGCCTAAATCCCAAAGAAACAATCATCTTAAGAAAAAATTTTAAATATATTTTAATTGTAGCCATATAAAAACACAAAGCATTCATCACTGTGTTGGCCAACGCCTTAGTTTTGATACCTCTTTTCACCTTTTGTGAAAGCAGAGACCCCTGGCAGCGGGGAGAGGGAGAGTTGCCCTGGGCGCCCACCTTTCTGTTCCTGAGACAGGCTCTCCTGGCACAGATCCAGCCCCGTCTGCTCTCCAGCTGCTGGCGCTGCCGGCTGAGCGCTTGCACCTCCGAACTCCTGTCGTCCTGCAGTCCCGTCACTCGATCAATGACTTTGAGTTCCTCCAGATTTTCACACGGATCATAGTACACGACTTCATCCTGTTTATCTGGAAACATATTCATGATTTTTTTAAGACATGTTTTATTATTTAAAAAATAAGGCATAAAAATATTTTAAATGTAAGGAGAGTAAAGAGCACATGTAATCCCACCACCACCCAGGAGAACCACACACACACATATATACTATTTATATAGCTACACATGCCAACAAACAGAGTTCTAAGAGAACATTTTCCATGTGATGGAAATAGAATTTTAATGGCAACACAGTATTCTCTAATTTAAACATTCCTGGTTGTTAGGATGCTCCAGTGTTCTATTATCAGTTTCACCATGATGAACATCTCTGAATATAGGTCTTTTTGTACATTTATTATCTCCTTAGCAGATGAATATTTAAGACTCTTGATAACTATTGTCAAACTGCCCTCCAGAAAGGCAAGTTACATTCTACCAGCAGTATATTATTAAGGTGACTTAATGATATTTAGTCTTGATTACATGTTGATTTTTTAAAAATACATGCTAATTGTAACAAATTCAAGCCCCACAGAAGAAAGTGAAATTTTCTTCTTCTTTCCCCAAAACTTTGGAATCCTAACCCAGAGGAAGACATTATCAACAATTTGGCATGCATACTTCCAGATTAACTTTTTTCATAGAATTTTTTCCTAAATATGTAAAATTCTTATAATCTGAAACTACTGTAAAGTTTTTTGAATGCCTATGATTAAATTAAATGTTCAGGATCTGTGTGAAGAAAATTATTAAACTTGGTGGAACTTTAGGGAAAAAAAGACTTAAGTAAATGGGGAGACATACCATGTCCTTGGATGGGAAGATTCAAAATTGCAAAGATGACAGTTCTCCCCAAATTAATCTCTAATTTTAAGCACACTCCCAATAAAAATTCCAGTGAGTTTTTATTTATTTATCTATTTGTTCTGAACTTGTCAAAATGATTCTAAAGTTCATCTGGAAGAATAAAGGAGTAAGAACATAGTCAGAAAACTTATGGAAAAGTAGAGTAATGAGGAAGTACGTGCTTTCCCATAAATTAAAGTGTGCTTCCAAGATTCAATAATGGGAATAGTTTGGTACCAGTACCAGAAGCCACTCACAAATCAATGAAATAAAGTAACAGTTCATAAATAGAACAAAATAAATATAATAATTCTGGATATGAGAGGGGTAAGCAAATCAAAGCAGTAGGAGAAAGTATTTTCAAAATCGGTGATTGGGACTGCTAACATCTTGAGAGGGGAGTTAGAGTCCTACCCTACATCAAAATTAATTTTACCTGGATTGAAGAGCGAAATGGTCTTTTAAAAATCTTAAAAATACTAAAAGAAAAAAATAAGTAAAATATTGACACAATTTTAGGATGAGGATGACTTTGCCAGGTATAACACCAAAAGCAGATAGATGTGACTTCATAAAAATTAAATAGTTTTACAAGGTGAGAAAAAGCGAACAACAGGGAGAATTTATTTACAATATATGACAAATTAGTAGACTAATATCGTTCATATGGAACAGGAACATTCCAAAGGAAAATGGGCAAAGACCATGAATAGGCACTTAATGAAAGAAATACAAGTGGCCAGTAAATATACAAAATTGCTTTCAACGTCACTTGTAACTGAATAAATGAAAATTAGAAGATGCCATTTTTTTTCTATCAAGTAGGTAAGAATTTAAAAGAATGGTAAAAGTACAGAGAAACAGTTTCATAAACTGCTGATGGAGTGTCATTTTGTACAACTTATCTGGAGGGCCGCTGCAGTATGAAATTTAGAAATTAGAAAATAATGAAGGTGAGGAAAAGTATATATCAAATGACTGTTGCAGTGTTTTAACAGATATGTGTCAAATATAAATTCTGCATGGTCCTTGACCTAGTGATTTCATCTTTAGAATTTATTCCAAGGAAATAATCCATCCTACACAGACACGTGTGAAGAACAGTGCTTTACTACACTGCTGTTCACCACAGTGGAAACCTGAAAAATCAAAGTCAGTATATCCACATAAGGGAATACTACGTAGCCATTAAAATTTTTGAAGATTTTATTACTGAAATGGAAAGATGGTTATTATGTATTAAAAGAAAAAAGTGGATATTGAACAGGATATATAATTTAAAAATGGATAGATATTTATATACATCAGGCTACAAAGTTAATAAATTATCATCACTAAGTATCTCTAGATGATGGAATTGGAGTAATAATTTTTCTTCCTTTATTTTGCCGTGTGTTTAACAATAAACATATTGGAATAATAAAAATACTTAGGGGAAACTTTAGGAAATTTCAGTAGATTTTTTTAGACAATTTACAAGAAGTAATTGATAATATGGTCTGTATTTCCTTGATGTATAATTTAAACATTATTAATATATATTTAAATATAAATTTTACCTTTGATAAGTCTTTTAATAGAGTCCAACTGTGTAATAAGTAGTATTTCTTCATATTTTAATATCTCAAATTTAACCTCGTATAGCTCTAATTGAACTTCATAATATTGTATTTCTAATTCATCTACAACATCTATATTTTTTTCTTGTTCTGGAAGATCTTCCATCTTGTTTTCATGGAAAAAAAATAAGAGCAAGTTAAAATAGTATAGTAAAAGCAAACTATAGAAGCATCTGAGCTCTTTACTATTCCTTGCTCAATGCCAAATATAAAAAAGCGAATAGAAAAGAAATACTCTTCCATTTTGTTTAATGAAACAAAAATGCCCTATCCAACATTTTTACAAATACTTTATCTCATACTTGAAACAGATAAAAACATTTAGGTTTGAGAAAAATCAATGGCAATGAGGACTTTACAGTGATTTCTGCTTTAAAGTCATAACATTACAGGAAAAATTTGACTATGATCCTAGGATGAAGCATCTGATTATTCTAAAGTTGTGCTGAAAATATTGCTTGATTAATTTTAGAGTATATTACCTACTTCTCTACTGCGCTCAATGTTATTATCAAGGGAATCCTACAATGTAGTATTTCAAAACCATCTTGAGCAATGGGAAACTTTATAGCCAACCTTTCGTGGTCTTTCAATTCTTATCTACTAGAAGATGGTGTTGGAATAAGTGAAGAAAGGAAGCTCTTTAACAATAGCCAGAAGGAAAAATGACATCGAAAATCACAGTCACCTCTATCATTGTCTTACCTTTCCCCGAATTTCAGCTCTTTTGTGATTTAAACACAACTCTTTGGCTCTCATGAGTTGCAGAGCCTCTCGAGCCAACATCAGCTTGAGTCTTTCTAACCTGGGGGCTGCGGTGGCCCAGGCAGCCTGGCCGAACCTCTTCTCATCCTGTTCCATTTGTTTCTGCATTCCT
>NW_006430726.1:4474117-4479452 GCF_000325575.1 Pteropus alecto | reverse complement strand
CAGCTCATTAAAAGAGTAAATATTTTTCTGAGCTAATTCTTTGTTTATTGCCTTCCGTATTACCGACAAAACATCCTTTTTAAAAGAAAACTTATTTTCATGACTTTCTATCATCACAAAAATGTATAAAATTTGTATAAAATTTTAGATACTCCATTAAAAAAAAAAGAAAAGAATCATGAATGTTACCTACTTCAATTGCTTCTTACATTTTGGTGCATGTACTTCTAGATTGTTTCCAGCTAGATAGACAGGGTTATATAATTTGACAAAAAAAAAAAAAAAAAAAGAACAAAAAAGAACCCCCCCTTGCAAGATCATCATTCTTCTTTATATATTGTTTATTTCACTTAATATACCATGGAACTCTTGCCATTCATAAAACTAAAGAATCATGCTTAGTAGTGACATGGTTCTGTTGATGAATGGGCTATGATTGAACAAGCTGGTGACAGAAAGTTGTTTCCTCATTGGAACTGCCATCAGCTGTCTTCTCGCCTGCACTGTCACCCCACATTCGCCATGCTCTGCTCCAGCCCAAGGGTGTTCTCTAAGTCCCTCACACTTGCCAAGCTCCCTCCAGCCAGAGGACCTTTGTAAATGCTATTCCTTCTGCCTGGAACAGTCTTCCTCGCTCGTCTGCTTTCTCAACTTCCATTTACCTTTCAGACATCGGGACAAATGCCACTTCTTAGAGGCCCTTGCTTACCCCTCTGATGGAGCCTGACTTCTCTCTCTAGCTCTCAAAACCCTGTGTTCCTCTTTTTCACGTGGCTTGTTGCCGTTGCCATTTCCCCATGTCTTTGAATGAACATGTAACTAAGACTCCTTTCCCCTCAGACTGGACAGTGTCTGTGTATGCTCATCCTTATACTGAAGCCCCAGGACCAAGTACTAAAAAGACATTTAGATGCTTTTCTGACTAAGATGAAAATGTCATGTAACTTAGTGTAGCATCTGAATTATTACCTGCTAATGCTTTTACTGTTTCTTTAAAATAATTCACTGTAATATCTTGAATAGAGACAATAGCTTCTTCAGCCCGTCTGGTCCACTCTTGAGCCTCCTTCTGCAAGGCCACTATCCTTTTAGGACCCAGATCATCCTCATCCAAGGACTTCTATAGAAATAAGGGAAAACCGTATGAGTAAGAAAGACTAGTAATGTACAGTTGTTAGGAAAATGAAAGCAAATTGGGCATATTGATTATTTCAACTACTTTAATTACTACTAGTTAGTCAATAAAATGTCTTATTGGGAATGAATAAGGCTGTAAGCTGGGCATCATTTGGAAGACAAAGGGATACCTGGCATAAAGAAGAAACAACAACTTTTACTTTGCTTTATTACAGCAACTTTTTCTTTTAGGGACATGGCAGGAAGCTCTTCAATATCATGAATCTTTTCTGAAGGGCAAAAGTAATACAATAACCTAAAAGACAGTAAAATCTATATATTCATGATTATGACTGTACTGTGTCATCCAGCATCCAATTCTTCTGCAAAGCTAGTAACATAAAAAATATACTCAGGTTAGCCATCAAGGAAATGTAAATGAAAACTACCGTGAGATACCCCTTCACATCCACTCAGATGGCTGTAATCAAAAAGACAGATAATAAGTGTTGGCAAAGATGTGGACAAACTGGAACCCTCATTGACTGCTGGTGGGAACATAAAGGGGGCATCTGCTTTGGAAAACAGTCTGGTAGTTCATTTAAAAGGTTAAGCATAGAGTTACCTTATAACCTAGCAGTTCTGCTCCTAGATATATATCCAAGAGAAATGGAAACACATGTCCACATAGAAACTTGTACATAAATGTTCACAGCAGTATTATTCATAATGGCCAAAAAGTGGAAACAAGCCAAATGTCCATCAATTGCTAAAGGATAAGTACAATGTGCTGTATCCATACAGTGAATATTTGGCAATACAACGGATTGAAGTTCAGATACATACCATAACATGGATGCACCTTGAAAACATCATGCTACATGCATGGAGCCAGACACAAAGGACCGCATATTGTATGATTCCATACAACAAGAAATGTCCGGAATAGGAAAAGCCACAGAGGCAGAAAGTAGACTGGTGGCCGCCTAGGGCTGGGGGGATGGGGAGTGACTGCATTGGGTATGGAGTTTCTTTTGGGGGCAGTGAAAATATTCCGGAATTAGACTGTAGTGATGGCTGCACAACTCTGAATATGCTAAAACCCACTGAATTGTGTACTTTAAGTAGGTAAATTGTATGGTCTGTGAATGATATCTCAATAAAGCTGCTATTTAAAGAAAGAAAAAATACATACAGGAAGTAAAGATCATACCAATAATTGACTTTCTAAGTAATGAACAGAACAGCTGCAGATGAGCGTGGCGGGATTTTCATCTTTATACACAGTGCCATGGTGGGGGTCGTGAGTGTACGTATGGAAAGATGGCCCAGTGTGGGAGACAGAGATCAACAGATCTCTTTGATGTCTTCCGATACCAGTGGATTGAGACCAAGGAAAGCTACTGCAGCCCTCTGGGCTGTAGATCCATTTGTAACAATGGACAAGAAAGCCTGTTCTAACAAGTGTCACTGGTCGTTCCATGACTCAGTGAAACGAGTGATGGCAGCATTCATTAAAGTTTAAATTACTGAATTACAATCCAGGCCGTTGCTATTTAAAATTGCACTATATTTCTAAGAAATCTGCATGTGTTCTTAGAGGCAGAAAATAAGCTAAAGTAAATAAGTATTACCTCAAAAACAAGTCATCAGCAAAGAATGCGTTTAACCCTTGAAAATCTGCAGAAATCTTTATGAAGATGACCAATGTAAATTGTCTTCATTTTTTTTTTTTTAGTCAATTTTTAAAGATAAGTTCAACATATCTACAATGTCATCTAAACATTAAGGGTGAACCCAACAGGCAAACACAGATTAAATCTTAAATGTGACAAATAGTACATCTGAAAAAATAAAGACATAAAGAAAACATACCAAAATATCAAGCTTACATGAAGTTGCAACTTCTCGCATATCTCTAAATGGCTGCAGTAAATACTGGAAGAACATGGTTGCCACGGTAACCAATTCCTGGTAGGCTTCATCTTCTTCTTGATAAACTTCCATTAAGGCTACCATGGTGTTGGCCTTTTCATGCCCTTGAAGAATCTGGAAGGCAGAATTTAAATACGGCTCAAGAATGGACAGTATTTATAAGATCACGGCAAGCAAACAAAACTGAACAAAAGAGACCTTAATGTTCTAAACTTTAATACAAAGCAGAGTTCAAAATTTGATCTCAACTATGTATAGAGTGTCCAGAGAAAAAGACCTGAAAGAATCACCAAATATTAACTGGTTATTTCTGGGTTGGAGGCTGTAGCTGGTACGTTTCCATCACTTTTCTGATGATAAAGGTTTTGTGAGGCTGTACTCCTTTTTTAAATCTCATGAGGACATTATAGAGTTGTGTCCAAATACGTCATCAGGCAGACTTTCTCATGTCCCCAGGTTAATACTGCCATCAAGCCCCCAGCAGAGCAGACTCATTTACAGGGTCACCACTGTGGCTCTAGTCTCTGCAGAGTGCTTCTTCTGATACAGTATAGAAAATAAACAGCATTTATAACAAATAACTCATAATAAGTAATAACAAACTCATTTGGTGAGAAATTATCTCCAGGAGAAGGGAAATAAAATCAAGTAATAGTAAAGATTTTTTTTTCAATCAATATGTCCTTAAATTCTTCTATTCACCCCTCTACTTAAGGATAAAATGATTTATGTTCAGCTGTAGCTTTATCTAGGTATAAAGTAGTATTAAAAAAAAAAGTTTCCCTGAAGAAAATTGGAACACATACACAGACACACACATACACACACAGATACACACACACATATACTTAAGACAACTGGTACTTTTCAGGCTTATTTCTTAAACTAATCAGAAGAACTGAAAACATTCAGCTTCATTTTATATATATTAGTAATATTAGCAATTGGTCTAATTACAGAACCAATTGCTTTTCTAAATACGAGGTGAGTAGTAAGATTACACACATTTACGTGGATGTAGTCTATGTTTTATTTGTTATGAACTATTCTACTGCTATAAGACCCTTGAAGGAACTTCACTTTATATCAAGCTTACATGAAGTTGCAACTTCTCGCATATCTCTAAATGGTTGCAGTAAATACTGGAAGAACATGGTTGCCACGGTAACCAATTGTTACTATTGTTACTATTGTTAAAGTACTTTAACAATAGTAACATCCATATTAAAGAAAAACCACTTCTTTGAGAGACTGAGTATTTAAAAAATAAGTCTGTCTGATACAAAATGATAAAGTTAAAGATCAAAAGTTGACTGGCCTGAAAGTGCCCTGTGATTTCCTCCTATCATGAAGTGAAATCGACCCATGAGAAGTGGGTATTTACACACAAAACCCACAGTATAAGATGACACCACTAACAAATTTCTTTTATAAAATTATTTTAATTTAAAATGCTCATTCTGTATTTAGCTTGAAAGGATGTAATTGAGGTTTTGAAATGCGGCTGGATTCTTCTCTTACACCTCCCATTCCTCAAAAGAATGCACAGAAAAATCATCCAGAGTGAGGATGGCCTTTAGTGAGAAAGAGCAAGCAAGAAGACAGTCCAGGGTGTAGAATAAAGCACTGACTCTTGGCCCTCCTTACTAACTGTGGATATGTACAACATATTTTCTTCTGAACTCTTCTGTGACCTTGCATTCCCCTCCCCTAAGTTCTGTATGTTTACCACTCAAGTAATGCATTGTCGGCTCTCTCAAATTACCTCTTTCAAGCTTACAATTGAACTCTTGCCGCTATTCCAAATTTAAGAATAAAGCTCACTTCCTGTCGATTTTCCACTTGGCCGGGTCTTTACGACTTAAGACACCTGTGGAAGAAATCTTCATCCTCTAAAACATCTTGCCTCCTTTTCTGACCTTCCCACACACAGAACCTGGAGCTGCGTTATCTCCTACGCGGATGGGATGCCTCCGTTTTGCTTTGTGTTTTCTGGCATTTCCCGAAGCAGCAGCCTGCTCCGCTAGTATCTGCGCTCTGACTGAACCTAACACGTCTCCGCTCTGCGCCTCCCGCGCGCCCGCGCAGCATCCCCCTGCATCCCTGCAGGTGAAGTGCACCTGTGACCTAGCGCCCCCTTCCCCACGTCAGACTGTGAACTTGCTGCTCTGCGGCCCAGGAGTCGTGGAAGAGCCCCACTCGCCCTCGACCACCCCCCCGGACCCCCTGCCCCCGACAGCCTAGGCACACTGGGCAGGGAGAGCGCTGGGGTCCCGCGGGGCCT
>NW_006430726.1:4470309-4473656 GCF_000325575.1 Pteropus alecto | reverse complement strand
GCTGCGCCGTGCGGTCGTGACAGGTCACCGCGAACTTGCCCTCCGCGTCGTTCCAGGCTACGAGGAAGCGCAGCTGGTGCCGCTCGGGCTCGGCGAAGAGGTCCTCGCGGACTGGCACCCAGCCCTCCAGGCTGTCGGGCTGTTCGTCCTCCATGACGCCGGTGGTCAGCGGCCGGAGGGCTCGGCTCGCCCGGGCCTGGCCTCCTCGCAGCCCCCGCCACAGGAGCGTTCTCCCCGTGACATTTTTCGCTGGGCCGTCAATGCGTCAGCGCCCCGCGACAGTCCCTCCGGCACTTTTGACTGGCTGCCTGCGGCGGTCATGCCTCCCGCGGCGTCCAGGATTGGCCGGGTAACAGAGGGAGGGGCTGTGACAACCAATGAAAGGGCCAAAAGAGTGACTGGGACCCGGCCCTGGGAGTTCAGCACTGTCGCAACGTCGTGGGGAGCCCGGGATTTCCCACTCTTGACTCGCCTTTTTCCACCTTCATAAATAGTGGCGTGGAAAAGGTATTTGTGAAATGAACGAGTTACTGCGGACCCTTGAGAACCGGGCCCCGGCTGATTCCGTCTTCTGTCGCCAGGGCTCTAGTGAATTCATAGTTCTCGGTCTCAAGTAAGGTACAAACTCGCTGGAGAGATCAAACATTAAATTAAACGTCGGAGTTTTAATTGAACCTCTAAGCGCCAAGCGCTGGGTACGAGCTACAGATTTGTTATCAATTCAACAAGCTTTTATGAAGGGTCTGCTGTGTGCCTGTTTGGGAGGTGGGGATGGAAGAGGGAGTATACAAAAAAAATAATAACCGTCTTCAAAGCATGTTTAAATAAAACCTATGTACTGTCTCTTTATTTTAGAAATCGGGAAACTTCAGACCCAGAAAAAGAACTTATCGCAAGATACAGAGACACTCCAGCTAAATAAGACCATCGGGCTATTGAAGACCTGTTTAAGGAAATCGGAAAATCAAGTTTGCAGGGGAGGATGAAGTGTCGGGTGAAGCTGGATCCGTTTATGCAGCACAGAACAAGACAGCCCTGGTCTGTGCCCAGGTATGTGCCTCCTGCTACCTCCCATCCTGTGAGTGCACTGACGGCAAGAGAACCATTTAGCGAAAGTGACTTCTTTTTCCTCAAACTATTTTTCAATATATTACTTTAGCTACTATGATTTGCTAGTAATTCTTTAATAGTCTTTTAAAATATTCCTTGGAGTATGCCTTTTTAGTGTATATTCATTCTAGTAGTTTTTCTAATTTATTTGCTTTTTCAAAATGAAACTTTCTAATTATAAAATTTCTATTTTGTGAGTGTGAGGGGGGATAAGTTTGTATATTGTTAGGAAAAAAAATATGGAGACATGCACAACAAACCTAATAATTGTTGTCACCAGGACACACGATTGGTGTATGTTCACTTTTTTTTTTGCAGTATTTATTTCTAAGTCAGATACCATATATTATTTTACAATAAAAAAGATTTTTAAAAATTAGTAAAAGGTACATATAATTATTATGAGAGGAGACACTATCAAAGACAAAAAAATAACTCAGAAGAAATTGTTCTCATTTTATGTGTGTATATATTTTTATCATTCTTAATACCTAAATATATATACATACACATATATATGATTATACTGTAATTATACTGAATACTCTTTTTCTACTTAATATATTGTGGTCATTTTCCACATTAAAAAGTTGGTGTCTACATCAGTATTCTTAATACATGCCAATACTGAATTGACTATATTGTGATTTATTTAATGAACTCCCCGTGATAGACATATATTTATTTCAATTTTCTGCTGATATAGACAAAACTGTGATGAATATTCTTGTACAGACATCTTTGCATACTTTTTTCTTTCAATTCTTTTTGCTTTTGGTAGTTTGCATTCAAATTTTATTTCATACATGCCCTCCAATAATGGTATTTTAAAAATGAGATTTTGATTGAAGCCCAAAAAGCAAGAGATGTAAAAATCAGGAATTAAATCACCATATGCAGAAGGAAACGGTTCAGAACCTTATTCATGCTCTCAGCTAATGGAAGAAAATAAAAAGGATCAGAGTGAAGAGGCGTTCGGGAGGGAGACTGGTGGAGGAATTTCTCTGTTGAGAGCTGTTGTTAGGCTGGAGGACCCTTCAGAGTGCTTGCTGCCTTTCTTGCAGGTGGGACATTGGTGGCCTGAGGCATGAGGATCAGCTGCTTTGGTGGCAGAGCCAGGGGAGGTGGCTGCACTGGGACATCTGCATCCCAGTTTGCAGGATCAAGGATGGGGCCTACTACCGAAGATCTGGATGTGGGCCAGCAGGAAGCCAAAGTCACCTAGGTCCTGTCTAAGAGGGCCAGCTGCATGGGTGAGGAGACCTCATTTGAGGCCTGGGAGGTGGCCCACCAGGGCTTGGGGGAGGAATGCAAGGGAACCCGGAACAGATTGGTTCTCAGCCTGGTCATGGGAACTTCAGGGGAAAGGTCTCCATAGTAGGAAACTCCAGAGATGTATACAGGCTCCGAGACAGAGAGGCCGAGGGGCGGGGGGCAGGGAGAAATGTGAGCTGTAAGCATCTGCCCGACCCAGAGAACCTGCATCAACTGTGACATCAACTCAAAAAGGAGCTGTCTTATCACCTCAGCGCCTCCTACCCTGGCCCCCAAACCAGCGGCTCAGGGAGGGGGTGTGAGGAGGAGAGGCTACTTCGTTCCTCCTTTTCCAGGGAAAACTTCCAACTCAAGAGGCCCAAGCTGCGCAGGGGAGATTTTGGTGCCAACTAAACTCAGTGTGGCATTGTGATTAATATAGTAAATCGTGTATTTAATTACTGAATGTTTTCACGTGCCCCTAGGATTGTGTTTGACATCAGAGGAAGCAGAAAGTCACGGTGCTGCTAGATCTTTATCCAGAGTGCAGAATACATCCCACCCTGAGTAAACGTTAAAGGAACAAATTAAGTTGTTTGATTACCTGTAGAGTTGTGCTTTATCAAAACACTTTGGGAAAAGATGCTCAGCCCAAGGCAGAAGGTGTCCAGCATGGGCTCTCAGAAATCCTCCTCTGCGTGGCTGCACCTCCCTTCTGCCCCCAGCCCTCTATACATGACCAACCATCTGAGTCCTTCAGTGGCCTACAGGACACAGATCCCCACAGTCAGGAGTAACTCAGAGGACAGCATGTGACCTCTCCTGGTGACACTTGAGCAGAAGTAACAGGGCAGCCTGGGGTAGGTCTATATTTGGGCTTTCGCTCATGGCAGGCCTGTTGCTATTTGCAGCCGCAGCCAGCTCGTATTTCCATCGCCTTTGTCCGGATGCAGAGCCCTGGTGTACAGCAGGCAGGGGCGGCC
>NW_006430726.1:4443483-4470273 GCF_000325575.1 Pteropus alecto | reverse complement strand
CAGTTTTCTAGCAGTTATCCACGGCCTCAGCGTGAAAAGAAGAGCAGGCAAGTTTTTGGGTAGTCACATTCTTCTAACGCAGATTATATTATTGAAACTCAGTAACTTAATGCCACACTGTTAATGCAATATCTTTCCTTTAGGTGGGAAGGGATAGCATCATAAATTGCAAATGTGTAAATTACAATAAACTGTGAATGTTTTCTGTGCCTTTTTGTAGCAAGGATTCACCTTTACTGAATGTGGTGTTGGGTACAGAGTGAAAGCCTCTGGTGCAGATAAGAGAGGCTAGTGATTCCTGCCATGTGTCTTGAGGGTATTTTTAGTGTAGGAGCCCATTTACTAGAACAGTTTGGAACCCCAAATGTGCGTGCTGACACATCGTAATTCCATGCTTTGAATCAAATACTGAAAAACAGCACTGTCATCATTTTGCATTTGTCATGCACACCCCGTCCTCCATAGAGTTTTCAGGTTTGGACTGTGTCTGTAAAGCTGATTTGTACTATTTTGCATAATGGTACAGCTTACACTTTAAAGCAGATTTTTTTAGCTGTGCCTCAAATTGCTAGGGCTACCTGGATGTGTTTCTAAAATTATATACAAAACTATGCGACTTTATGGACTCGCTTTTGAGGAGAGAGTTCACAGCTTTCAGTGGATGCTCAGAGGCACCCGTGACCCATAAATGGTTAAAAAACATTTTAGGGGGAGACTTTTCTAATTAAAGCACAGGGATACACTTCCCATATGAGACTTGCAAATGTTTTTTTTATTTTTAACTGCAGCCTATGCCATAGAGTAGAAGCTATTTAGCTATTATATTCAGTATAGACTGTGATTTATTACTTTATTTCTCTAAGCCTCAGTTTTATAACTTTTAAAATGACAATTTATTATTAATGTTCCTCCCCCAATTCTGAATATTTTGTTAACAAACCGAAAGAATCTGAATGTCGAGCAGGAAAAGTGAGTGTCACCTGTGGGGGTATGTTGCAAAGTTCCTACTGTGACCTGAGCTCCCAGACCAGTTTGTGTTTGTGTTCAAAGGGCAAATGCTGGAGTGGAGGAACGTCTCATTAGCATTCGCGCTCAGTGTTTTCCAGCTTCTGGTAGAAAGAATTTCTCATGATTTATTGGTCATACAGAATTCTGGTTTTCTCCCTTTTGGTAGCATGTGGAAACGTGTTATTTTTAGTGAGCCACTCCTCAGTGTATAGTTGTGGTTTAGTCGTCCAGATCCAACTCTTCACCTGCCTGGCTATGTATCTAGCACCCAGCACAGAGCTTGATACAGAGTAGCCCCAGATCAACCCTTGTGAAGTGAAATCAGCTCTTTATCCTTACAGGAACTCAGTTTTGCTATCCTAAAATCAGGAAATGCAATCTGATGTTCTGCAAGGGACCATCCATCCTGGAATTCTGCCTCTCTGCCTAGGTCCCTTGAGAGCTCTTGCTGCGAGCAGGGGTGATCTCATAGCCAGTGTCTGGGCCTGGGCCTCAGGCTGCTCTGCTTTGGTGGCTTCTCCTATCTCCAGCTGTTTCAAAGGATAGAATGATCCCGCAGTGGCCACAGATGACTCTGCATTGCTGTGACTACTGTGACTTCACTTTCTGGCCCTGGTCCTCACCCTCCATGAGTGACCAGGTAGGAGACTTCTAACCTCGTTCAGGTGGGAGAGGCTGAGGTCCAGATAATAATAAAATAACAACAACAACAATAACAGCTAACATTTACTGAGGACTTACTTTTAGCCATGTACTATGCTAAGCATGTTACATACATTGTGTTATTTCATCTAAATGCCAACTTTATGAGGTAGAAACTGTTGATAAACCTGTTTCACGGACTCTTGAGAGTGAGGCCCAGAGAGATGATCTTCCCAAGGCTACACTGCTGGGAAGTAGCAGAGACAGAGAGCAGGCGCAGGACTGTGAATCCAGGGGCAGTGGCCGTGGGGAGGGACAGAGGGACGTTACTTGAAGATTGAGGAGCATGAATCAGAGTCGGCATTAATCGGGCATTCATTAGATTGAGTGGTGTCAAGGATGAGCTCCTGGTCTCTAGTTTGGGTGCTGAAGGGAGTGGGTGTCATGCTGTTATTATGGATATTAGGAATGCCATGGCCCCCATGGAGGATGTGACAGGCACTGGCCGTGGTGGATGGGCAGGGGTTTAAGGAGCGGTGGTGAGATGGGGAAGGCGGGGGGCTCTGGAAGAACGGCCTGAGCCAGGGCCTTGATTGGGACCTACGTGGGAGGATACCGGGGGTGGTCGGAAGGAACAGTGGAGAAGGTAAGACTGCAGGGAGGCGGAGCTGGGGCCCAGGGAAGCCGAGACTGGTCAGCAATGGAGTCCTCAGAATGCAGGATGTGCAGACCTACCACTTCAGTCCGAGCAAAGCAAAATGATGAGGGCTGTCTGCTGGTTAGGGACAGCCACGCGGAGAGCCAATATGGCACTCAGGTAGGGTACTGGAGCCACGGAGCGGAACAGTGTGATTTTGTCCCGTGTGAGCAGAGCCTGTGCTTTAGGAGGGGGAGGTACCTGGAGTTCCAGGACAGAGGGAAGTGGTGCCTCCGAGAAGCTATGCGTCAGCCCCACACAGAGCCATCGCTTATTCCCATGTCTGGGGCCTCCTTTTCACCAAGAATTATGTCTCACTCACTGTACCCCAGCATCTGGCTGGCACAGTCTTGTTCTCTTGAATCCACACCTCTTCAGCCCCATGAACAGTCAGTGCTGGGACACTGAATGTGGCGGGGTTCAGCTGGAGTCATAGAAGGACCTCAGGCTTCCCCACACGGTCTGTGTGGGTGCAGACTTCTCAAGTCACTCCGTGTTGCCCACAGCATGCTGGGTCCAGGACTTCTGAAACTCTGGCATGGCCAGGTGGGGCTCATAGTGCCCCTGAAGTAGAGACAGCAGCCAGGAGCCCAGGTGGAGTGAAGACAGGGGACCTGCTGAGCTCAGGAGACCTACTGCTGCTGGTGGCTAGTTAGAGACCCCTGGAGAGGGGGTGCGACCCTCTCCACCCCAACACCCGGTTCCATTTCTAGATCTAATTGCCCTCCATCTCATTCCCCTCCTCCTTTCTCCACGATGCCATGCCAGAGCCCAAAGCAAGTGTCAATGGTAAGACATTATTTCTATGCAGTGGGGTTTTTCTCCAGCTTTATGGAGCCATAATTTGTATATAACATTGTGTAAGTTTACGGTACAGTGTAACAACTTGATACATGTATATATTGTGAAATAATTACCACAGCAGGAGTAATTACCACCTCCACTGTTACACATAATTACCTTTTTTGTTGGGAGAAGACGTGTCCTCCTTCACTTGCAGCCACATTTCTTCATCCCTAAAACAGGCCGTGGTGGTGAGGACAAGCCAGGACTGCCTCAGCCAGGGTCTAATGGTGGGCAGGGTTCTGAGGACTGACCCAAAAGAAAATGCAGGTGCTCGGATCTTCGTGAGTCACGATGTTGGGGAGGCAGAGCGCCAGCCCCAGAGCCACTTGCTTTGTGATGCTGCCTCTGGGAGTGGCCTATCTTCATCCCTCCCCCGCACCTAGTGGATGGACCAGGTCCCCAAGGACCTGCTGCTGGTACAGGACACAGCGGACTGGCACATTGCGGGCTGATCCTGCATGGTTGTGTCCTCAGCCTTAAGAGACATTGCTGAAGTGATGTTTACCATCCTCTTCCTCATGAAGAGTCTGGGAGTGTCAGAGAGTGGGACTGAAGCTCTTCTGAATTCCAAGTGTTATGGGCCGTCTTGGAGTCTCGGGTAAAGTTTCCTTCTTGGGATCCAGACCCAGAAACCAATTGTACACATGGCACAGAGTTAGGATAGCAGTGTCTCTGTCCCCTAATGGCTACTGGAACTCCACCTCTGAGTGGTGCTGATGGAGGAAATGGGAAAATAGCATCCTGTGGGGACCTCACAGTGAAGGGAAGAGAGAGAAGAGCCCCATGGGCTCACCAGGCCCGTGTGTTGTCACTTACCCTCTGTCCCCACCATGGTCAGAGAAGGCCATTCAGTTCTGGTGTTTTTGTCTTGCCATCAGCAAGAGCTGGAGTGAGCCCACTGAGGGGTGTGCAAGGGACTTCTAAGGAGGGTTATAGCCACGAAGAGATTGGGAGTGGTATTTAGTGCAGAGTCCCAGACGAAGAAAGGTGGCCCTCCACGTTAAGCTCAGCTCAGGTCTCTGTCACTGGGATCCAGAACCTCTTATTCTTGGGTCACACCTTCCTAAAGTGGGGCAAGATATGGGAAAAGGTCAGTCCTCTGCTGCCCTCATTACCTCCCTTAGCCTTTCCCTGTGGCTTGCAGGACAGATCAGAGGGCGTGGGGACAGGCAGCAAGGGGAGCCTGGCTGCCCGTCCACAGGAGTGAGCAGGGAGATCTGGACCAATAGGGCAAAGTGTATCTCTGACTGGACTTCAACAGAGAGCTGAGTTCTTTCCCCCGAGGGCATGGGTAGAAAAGCCAAGGGATCCTTGGTCTCTGCAGAGGGAGTCTGGAGGAGAGGGATGAAACAGAGGGCCTATAATAGGAAGGTCTGGGGGGACTGGGACCCAGACAATCAGTTCAGGTCGTCACAGACATTGAAGGCCAGGGTGCAGAGAGGCTGAAGACAGTGGATTCTTTGGAAGTCTGCTCGGCCAGCCGGGCCTCCAGGCATCTTCGGTGTGGTATGTGGATGTGACTGCAGCCTTGTCACTTGGGGGACTGTGAAGCAGACACCAGGGTGGAGAAAGTGAGAGGTGATGAGCTGCATCGGGCAGTGCTGAGTCTGAGATGACTGGAGAGGTCCAGGAAGACAACTGACCTCTAAACCTCTGCCTCTGTGTGGGGCTGAGGTTAGGGCCAGAGGCAGGGATTTGGAGCCATCAGCAGAGAAGTGGACAGGAACACCTGGAGCAGGTGGAGAGTGAGAAGAGGAAATAGGATGGAAGCCTGAGGAATGCCAGCGTGTGAAGAGCAGCTGGCGTGGGACTCAGCCGAGACCTGAGCAGCCATTGGCCAGCAGGAGAGCATAGCTGAGCATGGGGAGAAGGGAGGGTCAACAGGATCGAATGGCCCAGAACAGTCAAGAGGACCTGGGACTCTGTCCATGGATTTCACAATTAGGCCGTCAGAAAATGTTATATTAAAAACTGCAATGAAAAATGGGAATAGCAGGAAGACAAATGAATGGCTTTTTTAAAAATAGCTTTGGACTATTAAAAGGATGTTCTGTTAGTGCAGGTCACAAAGAAAGATAAGCAAAGCTGATAGGGGAAGCCACTGAACCTGACTTCTGCGTACAAGTACAACTTGTGCAGAACAAGTAGGCAAGGCAGACAGCTGGCTGCTGGCTCTGAGCCCATGCGTGGAAATTAAGGGAAGCTGTTTGGATCATAAAAGTTATGGCTGTGGGGGAAAACGTGCTCAACTACCTTAAAAATTTTTTTTTGCTTTGTTATTTTACTCAAAACCCGTTTCATATGTGTCATGTTGGAGTAGTTTAATAATATTAGTATCTTTCTTTAAAGGATTAGGTTTACCACAATTTTTTTAAAAAGGGGGCCTTTGGAACTGAATTGTGGTAATGATTATATGAATAACTCAGGGTATTTACTAAAAATTTTTGCATTGTGCATTTAAAACAGGTGAATTTTACGGTAATTAAATTCTATTTCAATAAATTTATTTTTAAAAGGATATTAGGGGATAAGATAAACAGCTCGCATTATCCTGGTTTTATGTACGAATACGTGTTAATAAAGTGTTTGTACAGGTCGATTACCATGGTGCAGCCATTCTGGTACATGGAAATTTAGGCCAATATTTGAATGTCAACTGTACCTGTTTGTGACTTAAATGGGGGCGAGGGGGTGAACTGCTTCTCTAAACAAAAAGGATCTTCCTTTTTGTGTGTGTGGATCAGTGGTCTTCAAAATTGTTTGCTTGTGAATCCCCTTAGAAAATTTACGTTATCTAAAAATCCTCCAGTAGAGAGCAAACCTTTCTTTATAGATTTAAAACCCCAACTCAGCTGCTCAGATGATTTTTAAAAATTACAAATGAGTTGAGCCCAATCTAATGATTATCTCCTGCAATGACCTTCTCAGAAATGGAGTTGTCTTCCTCTTTCTGTGTCCTAGGACCCGTAATATCCACTATTAACTGCCCAGGCAGGATCTTTCTAGTGCAGAGGTGCTGCCAGGGCTTCCGGAGCGACAATGGAGGAGGGAGCTGAGGAGGCGCCGGAGCTGGACAGGCCGACTGCCCCCAGGGACTTCCACCTTTATCACGTGGATCCGTACGACTCTGAAGACAGGCTGCAGATCTTCCCAGAAGAAAGCAGTAGGATGAGAAGAGAAGTCGTCCAAGCCGAAATGACTGGTGAACCAAGAGGCCTAGCAAAAGGTAAGCCTCGAAGAGACCTCGAAGAGGAAGTGGATGAACTTGTCCACTTATACGGACTTGAAGATGACCACGAATTAGGGGATGAGTTTGTTGATGAAAACATGCCGAGAATAGAGGTTTCAGAATATCCTCCTTACATGATGACGGAGGGAGAACCAGCCAGTGAGCAGAGGGGCTGGAGACTTAGCGGAGAGGCAGCTGAGGCTGAGGACCTGAGCTTCAGAGTGTGGGGCTCAGCGGGCGAGTGCCAGGACCTGCGGGAAGCCTACAGATACACGCATGGCCGAGCCAGCGAGGAGTATGAGTGCTACGTCATCCCAGAGGAGGAAGATGAGGAAGAAGCTGCTGACGTTTTCTGTGTCACTTGCAAAACTCCAATAAGAGCCCTGGAGAAGGTTCTTGATGAACACAGAGAGCATGAGGTGACCCCACTCAATAAAGCACTGGAAAGTGCCAAGGTAAATGGGTCTCCCTGGTCCTCCCTTCTCTTGCATCTACATCTCAAGTATGTAGGCAGGGAGCAAATCTCAAGTGTCTTCTACAAAAAAGAGAAAAGATGTAGCATTAACGTCTTCTTGTGATCCTCTGTTTGATAGGATGAAATTCACAAAAACATGTACAAGTTGGAAAAGCAAATTATCGAGATGGAAAATTTTGCAAGTCACTTAGAGGAGGTTTTTATCACTGTAGAGGTAAGAGCCCACTGCCGAGCCCGTCAGACACGCTTGCTTCCGTCAGCGGCTGGGGCAGCAGCTGCGTCCAGTGCGAGGCAGAGAATCCGTTGTCTTAGAGCATGTGGCGCCACTGCTGCCCTTCTCCACTCAAACCCCTCCCTCCCACAGCACCCTGGGCCTACACCTCACGGAACCAGTTACCTGCCAGCTTTCTCTGCAGAACCATAGGCTTTCGGGAGGGAGACCGTGTCTTTGCGTTATTATATCCCCAGTCCTACTACAAAGCGGGACTCTCATGGGCCACCGTAGCACAGCTTTGCAAGACCCCCATCTTGTCACTGATAAGTATTCTTTTTCTCAGCTATTACCTATTTCTCATAAGATTAACAAGTTTCCGTTCCTGTCCCCAAACACATCACAGGCCCCTGGGTGTGCCCAGTAGGCATGGTGTATTAACACGATACTTGCTGCCACCCAGGTGAGGTAGACCAGGACTGAGGACCAGGGGTCTTCCCTCTCCCTTCCCTTCATGTGGATGTTCTACTTCTAGTAATGCAGCCTCGGACTGAAACAACAGGAGCACCTTGCATGAATTAACAGCCCAGGCCCCTTTCCATGAAGCTAGACCTCCTTCACCCCAAATCTTAAAAGGGAGGAGAGCTGTTGCACTGATCCCCTAGAGAAGGGACAAACCCTTCCTCTTCCAAGCCCAGGGAGGTGGTAAGAGGGATAAGTGCCCAACGTCCAGGACAAAGCTCCCTACACTCTGAGCAGCCAGCTCACGCTCAGATCAGAGTATCTTCACCTCAGTGAGGACTCTGAACTTTTGCTTTTTCACTCTGCTGTTTTTTCCTCTCTTCTGCCATTCTGAGCAAGGCTTACACATAGTAGATGTTCAGTAAACACCCCTGAATGATTGATCAGAGCCT
The DNA here is from genome assembly GCF_000325575.1 of Pteropus alecto. Classification (NCBI taxonomy): domain Eukaryota; kingdom Metazoa; phylum Chordata; class Mammalia; order Chiroptera; family Pteropodidae; genus Pteropus; species Pteropus alecto. The sequence goes on along the minus strand of NW_006430726.1, from coordinate 4,462,251 downwards.
CTTTGGAAATGACCCTGTTATCTGATAGGGATGACATCAGACAGAACCCACAGAGCTTTCTTGTGCTTCCAGTCTAAGTAATGGACATCAGGAGTTGATATGCTCTAATCAGTGTTTCTCATCCATTGTGCTCCCGGATTAAGTACTGTCACCACCCTCCCTCTGCCTTCCTACCTTTTCTCATCCATTAGGCAGCACCATCTGTCACAACCCTTATTCCCCTCCCCCTCCATCTTTCTCTTAGTCGATATGAGTATTTGTGTAGTCCTGGTATTTGTGTAATCCAGACATCAGGGAGTGGAGGAGGGGGTCATGAGATGTCGAGAGCTCGGGAGGGAAAGACAGATGGTGGGAATTGCCCCAGCAAACATTTCTGTCTTCAGGTCCAAGGTTCCACTGGTGGGCTGACTCATCATCTCCTTGGTGGGTTGTCATGGTGATGGGAGGTGGCCAAAACAGATGTGGGGTAGAGAGTGGGAGTGGGGAATGGCAAAATGATGCCAGGAGAAAAAGCAGTGTTTTTTGTTAAGATTATCCCTGGGTTCTACCTGGAGACTTCTGGTCCCTAGCCCCCACTGCATCCACCTCAGCATCCTGACAGAAGACGATAAGATGACGGGTACTAAAATATCTCTGGGTAAATATATTTTTACGCCCCAAATGACTCTGTAGTCAACACAGCACATGCACTGAAATGACTGAGGTCCACTGTCTTGCAGGAGAATTTTGGAAGACAAGAACAAAACTTTGAGTCCCATTACAACGAGATCTTGGAAACACTCGCTCAAAAATATGAAGAAAAAATACAAGCTCTAGGGGAGAAAAAGAAAGAGAAACTCGAAGCCTTATATGGACAGCTGGTCAGCTGTGGAGAAAATCTGGACACCTGTAAAGAACTGATGGAAACAATCGAGGAGATGTGTCATCAAGAGAAGGTTGACTTCATAAAGGTCAGTAAGGAAGTAAAAACAAGTAACTGAAATGACAGTTATGGCTGGAGTAGGTTAGGTTGTCCCCTCTCTGCCTGGAGGTGTTGGAGTCGACTTCCATGGTCAGCATCTGTTAGATTCCACTGGATGTTCACGACAGTGGGACTGTCACCCATGAGTGACTAGGCAGCTCATACACAGCTCGCCCCTTCCCTCCACCGTTGCTCAGGCAACTGCAGAGTCTCTTCCTCTGTTTTGGTTACCTAGAGATCCGTCCCCTCTTTCTGGAGCTGAGCAGGAACAGTGCTTCTGGCCACCTCAGATGGCCTCTTAGAGCTCTGGGGAGAAGCATGTCCAGACCAAAAAGTCATCCCAGTTTCCCAGTTACAAGAGCAGCGATTACAAATCTTACTTCATAAACTTAGAAATGCAAAAAATCCGTTTCTTATTTCCTTGAAATCCAGTTAACTCTCACGTCAAGCCCCCATGCACCTGGGCTGTGGGAATTTCAGTCTCAGTCAGAGCTCAGTCCCTTTTCTTCACCAGGCGCCTAGGACCTTGGGGAAGTTGTGACGTCCAGGATGTGGGGGAGAGCCCTTCAGCCTCCAGAGCTGCCTGGTTGCCAGATATGGCTTCCACTCTGAACAAGCCCACCATGGTCCCTCAAAGCCCAAGAGCGCCTCCTTCCAGCCACGCTTGGGGTGCGGGACCCGTGATGGAACCTGGGAAGCTGGTTGGCAGTCATCACTATAGCACCCAGTGCTCAGACCTTTTGAGCCAGGGTCCCTCATCCCATGATCCCACTGTATCTCGAGACAGTCCCAAAGGTGGAGACAGTGTACACATGAGGGCGTCTCACTGTTATTTATGAGGGTGAGAAACTGGAGGCAAGCAGAGTGTCCAGCAGTAGAACAGCCGCGTGAAGGATGGGCGTCCCCCTCAGCCATCTGTTACGCAGCTTTCACATCGACGGGCCCAGGGACCGTTTGTAAGGAGCAAAGTGCTTGTGTCATGTTGTTGGGAAAAAGCAGCAGTCATGGAAGGGCCGGTACAGGCTTCGTAAGAGTGGCTCTGTTAGAGTGAGGGATGGGGCCGATTTTTTTCTTTTTCCTAATTTCCAAGTTTTTAAATAGTTTATATTATTATATAGTTTGGAAAATAAATTTATTTCCAAAATCCATTTAATATTATCTCTTTTTCTCTGTTTCAGGATGCTGTGGCTATGGCTGACAGGTAATACTTTTGTTCTGACGTGTATTTACTTCTTTTCCTTATACCTCCGGCTGTCCAAAGACACTCAGTTCTGCTTGGTTGTGTGCTCCCAGCTTCAGCTTTTGTGTCTGCCCCCAGAATAAGCAGAACAGTGGTGAGGGCTCACGAGTACCCTCTGGTCCCGCAGCTCAGAATCAGGGCTGGAAGAGAGTGCGGTGAGGCCTAGCCAGCAAGCCCACAGCAAGTCTCCTCCACAAGCCCCTCGTTTCACCAGGAGGAGCCAAGACCCAGAGAGTGTCCCAGTGTCCCCCACCTGTGCCAGCACCCAGAAAACACGCATGTCAGAGTCAGACGGGAGCTCAAGTCCTGCTACACCCATGACCGTGGGCATCCAACCATCCAACCTGCTTTCCTTACTGCAAACAGGGTTTGCTTTGTGGGAAGTGACAAAGTCTGTAGAGCAACATGGACACTGCAGGGTTGGGAACATGGGTGTTGTCAGAAGACAGACCTGGTTTCCAGTTCTGCCCCTGCCACCTAAGCCCCGTGACTGCCGGGAAGCAGGAGCTAGAGGACCCGAGCCCTAGTCCACGGCTAGCAGGATGAGGGCGGTTGGCCTGTGGTGAAGAAGCCGCAGAGAGTGTACATCCTAGGTCTGGGGTGGCAGGGGGGTGGGAGCTTCCAGGTCAGCACCTGAGGGGTCCTTCAGAGGGTGTGGATCTGGAGCTTGTCAAAACCTGTCCCCCCAGCCCCACTCTCTAGCATGACCCCACCTCTTCCCCCTCGAATGCACAGACCATTTCCACCCATCTGTGTAGGTGGTCTCCTGGGTCAGTCACCGAAGCAGACAGCAGAAGGCTCCCAGCAGCCTGTTAGAGAAAGTTTCAGCAGAGCCCCCTTTATGTATTAAAGGTCCCTGGATGCACCTTGGGACCAGTGGCCCTCTAAAAGGCGCCTCGCCCTACCCCGCGCCTCCGCTGAAGTCTGCTCATTGGTCTTTGTTTTTCTCCCTTTTCCTGGGGCTCTGGGGCTCAGCACAGTGGATGGACCCAGAGGAGGGTGCCCCCTCCATTCTTATTAGTGGGTTTTTTTAATACCAACAGACTTAGAAAATTCCTGGAGACCAAAACAGACGTGGAAATCTCCACGCAGCCGGCCTTGGAAGACCAGACCCTGGACTTCTCCGATGTGGAGCAGCTGCTGGGCGCCATCAACACCATCCCACGTACGCAGCACCTCGAGTTAGAAACGCTGATGGCTAGAAAAACCAGAAAGATTTGGAAACGAGTGTTTGTCCCTCTTACTTCATGTCTTTGTCCTTATGGCTTCTAAGGGTGAGGCCAGAGGCTGACCTTCCAGGGGGCAGTGTCCACCATCACTCTCCAGCAGCCTCAAAATAGTTTTGTTTGGAGAGCTTTGTGAACACCTGCTCTCCTAATCGATGCCGGATAAGGAGCCTGCATTTTATTTCCTTAACCAGCCCGGTGGTTAAGAGATGAGCTTTGGAATCCTGTGGAGTTGGTGGGAATCCCAGCCTTGCCTTTTCCTAGCTGTGCGACCTCACCTCTCTGAGCCGTGGTTTCCACATCTGTAAAATGGACATTAGAATACCTCATGGGGACAGGATGAGAATTAAAGGAGGAGCTGTATGTACATGTCACATGGTGTCAGGTAGCTCCCCAAAATACTGCGATTCCTTATTTCTGAGATTAATACCAGAATTCAGCGTTTTTTCTGACAGCTCACCTTTCCTCCTCACCAGCACCCAACATTGTGAGCGATATGGTACATATCCTTTTAGGTTTTTCTTTACGTAGATTTTGTAAAGACCAACGTGGTTTTAATGGCTCCATACTTTGATTTATTTAATCTCCAGCTGTTATATGCTGGATGTTTCTAGATTTTTTCCCACCATAAATTATCCCAGAATGAACCTCAGGGGCCACTCTTAGACTCACTGGGGCAGCAGTCCCGGGGGCCTGACTGTCCTACCCCTTCGACGGCATGGGAGGGGTGGAGGATCATAGCGAGTGCAGGACTTGGAAGCCATGCCCTGCCTAAGTAGCTGCCACCACCCCCTCCTCCCCAAGCTCACGTACCTTCGTTAAAGCAGGATTGGGGTCTGGTCACCCATCCTTGTCCATTTGTTCAGCCCATGGGCGCACTGTGGGACCAGTGGTCCTGTGAAAGGGGCCACCGCCACCCGCGCCTCTGCTCAAGTCTCCGTGTTGGTGTTTGTTTTTCTCCCTTTTCCTTTCCCAGCTCCTTCTGCCCCAGTGATCAACCCGCAGGCCCCCAACTCAGCCACGGGTTCCTCGGTCCGAGTGTGCTGGAGCCTGTACTCCGACGACACCGTGGAGAGCTATCAGCTGTCCTGCAGGCCAGTGCGGGACAGCTCGCCTGGGAAGGACCAAGCAGGTGAGCCTCTGCCAGGAGCACAGTCACGCTCTGAAGTGGTGGAGGCCCTGGGGGGCCTGGGTGCTGCCTTCCTACCAGTTGAGAAGGGGGCATGGGATGAATCTGCTTGCCATTTGGAATGCCCCAGAGGATGGGATGTTGACAGGTGAGCATGGCAGAAAGGCAGAAGACGAGCCTGACTGAGGATGAGGGGCACGAGGCCAGGCTGAGGTGTCTGGAGTGTATCTGCACCATCAGGTCAGCACTGTCCTTGAGATGAGTCTCTGGCCACACTGTGTGCAGGGAGAGTGGCGTCACTTGAGGAGACCTAGCTGGAATGGTGGGTTCCTCACAGGCCTTGGCACGTGAGGGCAGGTGGGTCCCCCTCAAAGCGACACCACGCTGGGAGAGACTGGCAAGTCAGCGTGCAGCCCCCAGTGATGGGTGAGGGCACCTGCTGGTCTGATCTGCATTCCCGGGTGAGCCAGGCCTTGGGAGTGGCCCCACTGTGGGCGCCTCTTGGCCTTGCCTCTTCCCAGGGAGGTAGAGCTGACTGGTCTGCGGGGAGGACTGGGGTAACTGCCTCCTCCGCACCCCACATAATAGATAAGCCATTCTGCTGAGAGGAGCCCCAGCTGAGCATCTGAAGGACTCAGGGCCTGCCCTGTGTGGGGTGGTGGGGAGAGGTTGCTGGGAAAGGACTCAGTTCTATCTTATGGACAAAGAAGCTGAGTGAGACCCAGACACAAATGAGCTGTCCATGGAGACACCGTGATTTATGGCAGACAGAGGATGAGAATCAAGTCTGCTGGCTCCTTGCCAAGAGCTCTGCTCACTGTGCCAGGTCATGCAGGTGGAGGGCTCTGCGTGCAGAAGGTGAGGATGGTTTTGTCTGCCCGGAGACCAGGAAGGGTGGGAAATTCTTGAGAAAAGTAGGAGTAAGTTTAAGTGATGATGAGCGAGGGCAAGAGTGGTCTAAGCACTAAAAAGGGCATGGAGGGGAAAAAGGAGGTTGGGGACCAAGTCAGAACTAGTTAATCACAGTTTAGGCCGTGAATCAGCCCTGTTGGCCCCCTCTGCAGACACACAGGAAAAGCTGTTGTGTTGGGGCTGTGCCATGGCAATCTAAGATCTTTTAAACGGGCCACTTTGTTATAAAGGAACTTGTATCAGAGGGTGAATTAATGAGTTATCACTGTCTTTAAGAGTCTGGGGAGGCTTGGAGGTGTAGCAGTTAGCTTTGATACATAACAACACCCCTACACACAATACACCATTTTGACTTCAAATGACAAACATTTATTATTTCTCATAATTCTATGAGTTGGCTAGACAGCCCCTCTGGTCTGGGCCAGCATGAGTAGGGCTAGATGGTCAAGGATGGCCTTGCTTATGTATCTGGGGCCTCAGCTGTGATGGCTGGAATGATTTGGATGGCCAGGGCTTCTGTCCATGTGGTCTCATCCTGCAGGAGGCTCAAGCGGAAGTGTTCCCTGTGCACCCACTTCCCAAGCCTCTGTTCGAGTCATGTTTGCTATTGTCCCATTGGCCAAAGGAAGTTACATGGCTAAACCCAGCTGGATGGTGAGAAAGACTGACTCTCTTTCAGCAGAGTCCATGGCAGAGGGCGTGCATAGACGGCTGGGGAAAATGCATGGCCAGCTTTGTAATCTACAACAGGGGGATTCAGTACAACGAATTTGCAACCACTTGGCCTATTTGGGGGTTGAATTCTTGTCTTTTTTTTTTTTTCAGAGTTTACAATGACTGTCAAAGAAACATACTGCTTAGTGACAAACCTTGTGCCAAATACCCAGTATGAATTTTGGGTCACAGCTCAGAACAGGGCTGGACTCAGCCCTGCCAGTGAATGTGCAGTGTACATGACAGGTAAGGGGGCCACTTGTTTCTCTAGCAAGACCTTCGTTCCAGAGGACACAGGAGTCACAGCTTTTTCGATGTGGCAGGGCTCTTGGTTTTATTTGGATGGACAGGAATCGCTGTGTATTTTTCTTCCATTTAATACACTTAATCTACATGCCTTGTTTGGCATACATCTTCTCATAGTTGCTCTCAAAATGGCGAAAGTACTGCTCTTGATCACAGGGCCATGTGAACCTGCAGCTGTCCTCCAGTCTCGGAACACCTCGCAGGGATCCCCTGGTGTCTTGGGATTCTGGCTACAGACGTGGCGGCTTATAAACCGCAGGCGTTTATTTCTCACAGTTCTGGAGGCTGGGAAGTCCAGGGCGCCCGTGGTTCACTGTCCGGCGAAAGCCCTGCCCGGCCCACAGGCAGCTGTCTTTTTGCTGTGTCCTCACATGCAGGAGAGGGGCAAAGGAACTCTCTGGGGTCTCTTTATAATAAACGCCCCGCACCCTCCTGACCCAGTCACCTTCCAGAGACTGCAGATGCCGTCACACTGGGGACTAGGTTCCACTGTATGAACTGGGGTTGCGGGGTGGGGATGTTCACATTCAGTCTGTGGCACTGGGTTTGCTTTTTATTGCATGAATTTCTTTTGCGGGGAGAGAGTAGCTGTGACGTTTCTGTCCGTGCCCTGGACAGAAAGGCTGGGTAGAGATGGGACGGTTACTCACCTCTCCTTTTCCCCTGTGTTTAGCACCTTCTCCCCCCATTATAAAGAACAAAGAGATAAGGAGCTGCGAGGAGGCCGCGCTGATCTGCTGGGAGTCTGGGAACCTGAATCCTGTGGACTCGTACACGCTGGAGCTGACCCAGGAAGACACACCAGAAGCCTCGGGCGTCACCGAGTGAGTCACGAGGGGCATTTGCTGGGCATGAGAGGCCTCGCACCTGACACGGTGACACAGCTCAGAAGTGTGTGGAGTCTAGAGAGGAGGTCAAACTCTGTGACACACTGGAACCTGAATCTTAAGTTGCTTAGTTTTCGTGAGAAGTCACGAGACCGCTGTTACTGAAGGTGAATGATGAGCTAACAATAAGTGAATAATGGTTAAATCTCAGGTTTGCTTTTTTAGCTCAACGAAGGTTTACTATCCATTCATTCAACAAGTATTGAGGGCTCTGGTCTCTGGTCAGAGTGAGACACATTCCCTGCTCTTAAGGAGCTGACAGTCGAGTGGGGAAAACATAAAGACAAACACATGCATGAAACACAGTGCTGTGAAGGAAAGAGAAACGCATCAGTGGGGGAGGTGGGGAGCTACGCTGCACGGAATGGATGTTAAAGCGAGAGCTGGACAGACGGGAGGTCCGGGCCTGAGGACCGTGCATGCGGGAACGCCCGCAGGCGCGGGAACTGAAAGGCCCACCATGCCGGGTTCAAGGGGGAGAGTGGGAACGGCATGAGGCAAAAACAAGCCATTTAAGTTCATGGTACAAAGGACACTGTCCGTGTAGGAGGCTCACACTCACCCCTGGGTGGTGGAGAGCTGCAGGGGTTCACAGGCAGAGCCCGGTGCTTGGCTGGCGTGACCGTGGCTCTGCATCCTTGCCCAGGTCTGTTGTGGGTATCCCCACCTGCGAGGCCTTGGTGCAGCTGCAGCCCCGGAGGAGCTACACGATCTACGTGCGCGCCCTCGGCATGGGGGGGGCCAGCGCAAGGAGCGAGCCCGCCACGGTCCACACCACAGGTCTGTGCCCACGCCACACGCTCCCTGGGACCCACAGTGGCCATGTTGTGGCAGGCCCAGTGCTGTCATGACTTCATTGGAAAGTAAATTAATGTCCATGGAGAGGGCTACATGGCAAGTCTGGTTGGGAAGGGATGCAGGGCTGATCAAAGCCCTGCAGCCCCATTTTACGGGTGGGGAGGCTGAAGGTCCAAATCACATAGCAGTTTTTGCCTGAGCAAGCATTAGAACTCAAGGTTTTTCTCCAGGTGGCCTAGAAGCTTGTCACAGTAGACCTGGGTGGCCCAGATACTTCATATCTCACAGGCTGAACACGACCCTTGGGTCAGCATTTGTGTGAAATCCCAGAAAGAGTCACGGGCTGTGGCTCATCCCCCCATTCCTGCCATTGGCCTAAACACTTCCCCACCCACCGCCAGCTTAGACCTGCCGCCTGCCTCCTCCCAGGCCCCGTCTGCCCTCATGGGTGCCCACATGCCCAGGTCCAGCTCCTCCTCCCTTCTCACTTGCCATCATAATGTCATCAGATTGTCACATCTCATGTCCAAGTCTTGAGTCAGTAGGGACGTGATTAGAGACATTCCGTACATCTGCTGTCCCAGCACTGCTGTGGCTCTGGGTTCTGGGCTTTGCCAAGGTGCACTGAAGCCAAGCAGCCCCTCCCAACCCTCCCAGAGCAAGTCCAGTTCAGGCCAGCTGGGTGCAGTGTGGGTAGGAAGCAGGAGCAGGGAGCCTGGGCCCAGGGCTCGGGGCATGACGTCCCTTGACCAGGATCTTTCACTGAGGGACCGTGTAATTTTGTCCTGTCTCCAATGCCAGGGGAGAGGTCTGTGATTAGTCCCCACTTATATTCCTTCCATACAGATAGAAAAACAAGATGCCACCTAAGGTGGGAGGTGTTGGCTGTGGTCCAGCGCAGCATTTTGTATTGTGCTAGGGCCCTCCTGTGGTTGGCTGGCACTTCTAATTTCCTGTGCTGACTTGGTGTTTTGAAACGTCAAATTCTGGCTGAATATTTCAGTGAAAGAGAACAAGGCGAAAGGTACTGCCAGCTCTTGACTGTACAGCTGTCTCTGAATTAGTTTGTTCAAATAATTTTTTAAGACATTATTTGCAAGAAACTCAAGTGAACTTGAATCAGCAAAAAATGTTATATATTCCAAAGTCGTCCTTGTTTGGGACTAGAGAGCAGGCAGTAAGGGCCACACGGTGTCAGATGCAGGGTGAGAATCTGTCTGCTTCTTCCCAGTCAGCTTAGATGGCAAATAAAATTTCCAGCATCAAATTGTGACGATATTGTGAACAGCTTGATGGTGATGCTTGAACTATGGTGTGAGACAATGAGAAGTGGCAGAACAGGAACTTAAGAATTTGGCCAAAAGACAATAATGGAGAATGAGTTACTATGTTCCTAAGTAACGGATAATTTTTACTAAGTAAGTTTTTATTAAATTTTTTGTGCCCTTTTTGCCGAGCTTTGTTTTGACCATGATTTGGGGATGGCTGTCATCTCTTCTCCCCCATTGCCCTACTAGAAAGTTGAATGTTGAATTTTGCTGACCTTCGTCATATTGATCGCTGAATGGTCCCTCAGTCCCCAGTCCCTGTAGGTCAGAAATGCTGTCTTTGTGCAGACTTTCACAACCCCCGGTTCAGAGCACAGCCTCTGGAATCAGAGGGCCTTAGGGTTCAAATTTGAGTTCTGGCTTCTGCCAGCTGACTTCTTAACCACCTTTGCCTCAGTTTTCATATCTACAAGTGGAAATAATACCTGTTTCTAAGGGTAATTGTGAGGATTGAACGAGATACAACATGCAAAGTGCTTAGCTCAGTATTTAGCAGTCACCGCCCAGTCGGTGTCCACTGCCACTCCCATTAGCATGAGGGTCATTACTATGTAAGGTCCAGGCTGACCTGTGTTAATCGGTAAGCCAAGGCGGGATTGCAGTGCTCCCTGCGTCCGCATGGCGGCGGTGCTGAGAAAGAGGGGCGACTGGCTGCGGATCTCCATGGGTTTGCTCCCCTGCAGGCAGCTATTTCCGCCTGAACCAGCGCACATGCCATCCCTGGCTGACCATTTCTGAGGATGGGCTGACAGCTGTACGAAGTGAGAGGAAAACTCCAGGAAGGGAGCCGCCCCCCAGCAACACCTGCTTTTCTAGGTAAGTGCTGTGTACCACTCACTAGAGAATTTTATGAACCTCCCTAATCATGCTGCGGTTTGGGCAAAATCGAATTATGACTGATGCAGCCTGGAAGAGGGTAAGAAGTCCCAGAAATGAGTGAAGGGAAAGGGGCATGGTAGGGAGAGGCTGGTACTGCCAGAAGGGACATGTGGCCTCTCAAGTTCCGGCCCTGGGCTGCCAGAGCTGGAGGTGTCAGGCCACAAAGCCATGGCATGAGGGTCACACTGTCACGCCGTGGGAGAAAGAAACAAGGACCCTGCACTCCGAATGCTGAGCCTGGCGCTTTCTCTCACATGTGAAACCTTATTTAAAAACTCCTGGTGACGAACCGGCGCTGGAAAGCCCACGGGAAGCTGCTGGCGGAAGTGGCGATTGTGCTAGGCATGGCTGGCGGGAGCGGTGGTCCATCAGACATGGCTCTGTCTGGGTCTGGAGCCGTTTCCAGAGCTTGTACTCAGTCAGTGTCGAAATGATTTGTTTATATCTTTCTTCTTTCTAAAGACTGAAGGAAGACTTAGAACAAGGAGCAAATACATACCACTGAATTAGAAAAATCAAAGCATGGAAGAAAATGAAAGACACAGATAGGTTAACTTCAAGGGTTAATTCTGTTTCCACGATGACACATTAAACGTGGCTCTCAGCTTCCTGGTAGTCAGACCGAAGAGCAGTCTTAGTGGGTTGACTTGAGGGCCAGGAGGCTTCTGAGAGAAGGGGCTCTCACGTGGGGGCCGGAGGGGCCACTGACGGAAAACTGCGTGCAGCCTCCCTGCCTGGGTCCTGGACTGTCCCCGCAGCTGGCTCTTCCTCAGACGCTGGCTCCTGGCTGGCTTTTTGACTGCATACATGTTAAGCACCTATGTATGTGTCAGTGTGAAACAGAACTGCATAAGGTGCACTGGAAAACAGCATCCTTTTCCGCCTCTGCCCATCCACCGCAGGGTTGGGGGGCGTGGGAAGTAAGGAGCAACAAAGGTCATACCAGTGTTAGGAAATAGAATTCAACGAGATCTTCCTGGCTTTATTCACCGATTCATGAACTGGGCAGCATCCCATCTGGCAAGGAAAACGGAGCTCCGAGGGGCTGTGCACAAGAAAGGCCGTGCCCCAGACTGCTGCGTTCTGTTAGGGTTCAGTCCCTTTCTTTATGAACAAGTGAACTACACCTTTGTTTTTGTTACGAAAACGCCCCATCATTTTAAAAAACAAGAGCTTTCAGTCAGTTTGCCCCTCCTGTCCCGTCACTGGCGGGAATCTACCTTCCGCAGCAGCGGGTGGGCTGAGAGAGCTTGGGGTGCACCACCCTCCGGGGGGAGCTGTTTCTAGCACCTCCCTCCACAAGTGCGGTCCACCACTGACCTGCCCCGACGGTCGGCGCCACACACCCACACAGCCAGGCGCGGTCACCCCTAGTCACATATGCTTCCACTTTAAAACCAGGTGTGTCGCCGTCATGGGGAATCTAATTCCAGTCCGAGGGCGCCATTACTGGGAGGTGGAGGTGGACGAGCATTTGGACTACACAGTGGGAGTGGCCTTCGAAGATGTCCCCAGACAGGAGGACCTGGGAGCAAACGGCCTGTCCTGGTGCATGAGGCACACGTGGGCATTATCAAGGTAAAGTACAGTCTACATACCCCAGACTGAAGTTCACGTTTGAAAAAAGAGGTTTTCACTAACAAGAAACTAAGGCCTACAGTACATGCTAGAAAATATTCTAAATTCTAAGATGTTTCAGGACTTGTTTTCAGCCCCTTTCCCTGCAGTCCGGACGAGAAGGGAGAGAACAGCTTTGGGTGCTTTTCTGTCAGACAAAAACAGCTAACGTTCATGCAGAGCTGACAGTGTGCCGAGCACTGTTCTATACTCATCCACGCACTGTCTTGTTTCCTTCTCACAAATGTATTATCCCATTTTCAAAATAAGAAAGCTGTGCCTCACAGCAGTTAAGTATTCCACCCAACACAGATTCTGAGTTTGGGTTCAAAACCAGGTGGGCTCCACTGACAGCATTCGCAGCCACTAAGCAACTGGATTTCATCTGTGCTCAGCTTCAGTTTTAGAAATGGACATTGCTTTGAAGCCCCAGTTCCATCTTTTTAAGAAAATGTGGGCAGAGGTTTAAAGGGCAAGGCTGACTGGTTTGCTTCTGCTGCTGAGCGCCGTCCTGTACACACGGGGTGGTTCCACACAGCTGGTAAAGCCCCAGGAGGCCCAGGCCAATGGGCACTTTCAGACCTAGAAGACCATGGTTGCAACCTCCCTTCATCTCAAAAATTGCCAAAAAAAATTCACACTCCTCTCCCCGCACCCCTGGCACTAGGCAGCCTCTGATGCTTGCTGGTTTGCTGAATCCTATTAAAGTTTCATCTGGTGTTCTTTGCCCACGAGCCTCCATCATGGTTAGTTAAACAGTTTGTCATAGGCAATTGGAAGTGGGAAGACCAGCTTTCCCCCTGGAAGATATTTAGACTATAGTACCCTCTACTGGACTTAAGACCCAGTTTGGGGAATGCGAGAAACACTGTGCACTGAGCTGGATCTTTTATTCGGAGCTTCTGCCTTGAGTGATGCTGGAAATCAGTCTCTCGTCCTAGAATGGTAACAGGGCACAGGAGAACTGAGAGGGCATGAAGGAAGAGCAGGGTCTGTAGTGTGGGGATCGGGGAAGGTAGGAGACAGGAGAGGTGGGAACACGAGCTAGGATAAAAAAGGAAGGGCAAGAAGCCGAGTGCCAGAGCAGAAGTTTCTTGCACTCCCATGTACAAGAGACAGGGTTGCGGGTGGAGGATGAGGGTAAGGTTTCCTCGCTGACTTGTACGTTGCGATTCAGTCAGAGACCCTGTTGCTGGTGAGGGAAGGGCTCATTTAGCATCTGGTGGCTGCTTGGTTAAGAAAAGCAGCCTAGGGGAAGACGGGTGAACTGGGATGGAGACAGGCCGGCTGGCTCTGACACATTTAGATTGTATTACAAGTGTTCGACCGCGTCGTGTGGACAAACCTGCTGGCGCACAGAGCTCTTCAAACATCGGAAGATGGCAGGGTTAGGAAATTCCTGGGGCTGGTTTTGGTTTTGGCCATTTTTTCAAAGCATACAGGACACAGAGGGTGGTGAAAGAGGGGTAGAGCTCTATGATGCTGAAGGGTGACAGGCCCCCAAGATGCCCTGCTCAGTTTGAAAGTTTAAGAATTGGGTGCCTTAGAGCACTTGTGCTCAGATTATACCAAAAGGCCCATTTTATTACATGAAAGACTGTGAGGCTCCCTGTTTCAAACCTACTTATTATGAAAGACTCATCTGAACCTTGAAATCCAAAATTTTAAAACATTCTATTTCTATACAACTTTTGATGCAATATGAGTTTATTATACTGTATGTAAGTTTCTTAGTTGAGAGGTTGACCAAAAACAAGGAGTTTAAAAGTATAAGTTTCTTAGGACAAATTTTAGAAGAGATAGTTTTGGAAAAGGCCTCTTACTTTAGTAGTCATGTAATAACACAATCATAGTTTTTGAAAATTAACATAAAAGTGTTCTGTAAGTAGCTAGTCTACAGAATTTCTAAAGATCTGTTATATCAACATTTAATTTTCAGGCATAACTATGAATTTCTACACAACAAGATGACTCCAGATATAAGAATAACAGTTTCCCCAAGGAAGATTGGCATTCTGTTAGACTATGAAAATTCAAAATTGTCATTTTTCAACGTGGACATTTCTCAGCATCTGTACACATTTAGTTGTCAGCTCCCCCAGTCTGTGCATCCCTGTTTTTCTTTGGAAAAGCCTGGGTGTCTAAAGATACACAATGGCGTTGCAGTGCCAAAGCACATCACCTTCTACTAGAGCATTCCGATGCCCGGCTCCGTCTGCTCTGCCGCCCACTTTTTATTCAGGCAGCAGCCCCAGCACCGCTTGTAGCTCATGTGATCATCTGGCAGACTGGTGTACTGCCACTCGCTTTACGTGACCTGGGTTCTAGTCCCGTGCACCTCTGTGATGCTTAGTCATTACCAGGCCTGGCTGTAAAATGATGGCTTAGACTAAATGAACTCAGAGGTCTTTCAGATTGTCAAATTGTACTGACCGGTTTGTTATCTGCAAAATAACCGAGTCTCCAAGGCCTACAGATCTGGAGGCGGCGAGTGACACGTAAGTTGTCAGTGGCTGCAGCAGCCCCAGCACCCTTGTGACATTTCATCAGTCGGCCACGAACACACTTGAGAAGGCAGGAAACTGTCCACAGGGAACCCAGGAAGCCACGTGCCCTTCTCTCCCGTATTCCCAGTACTTAGTGGCACAGTGCACACTCTTTATAACGCCCTGTTCCTCCTTCACAGTATTTACCCATTTCCCCTGGTGAAAGGACCTCTGCCCTGTTCCACGAAGGCAGGGACGGTGTCTTTCTTGTTCATCACTCAGTTCCCAAGGGCTAACACATAAAGGTGCACACGAAATATCTACTGAATAAAAGAGTATCTTCCTCATCCAACCACTACTCTTCAGCCTCTCTGTTCTCCGTTGGAGGGACAGCAAAGGCCGTAGGCCAGGAGACGGAGAGAACCTGGAGGGGAGGCAGTGGGAGGGAGGGCAAGGAAGGCATCTGTGGCTTGACAGCGAGACTGGGGGAGATGGAACACTACTTACACAACACACGTCGCATCCCACAGAAGCCTACACACAAATGTGGTGCTTTCACTATGTGTGTGTACTGGGGGCACGGAGGCAGGATAGATGGGGGAAAATAGAAAACATTAGTTGCGACTGATTCTAGGAATGTCCATTAATGTAAGAGAACCAGATTTAAAATCAAGACCTAGGTGTGATTTCTACTTTGTAGCTACTTTGCCTTATAACTCTAGAAAAGTCACTTTATCTTCTAGAGCTTCCGTTTCTCTTTAAACAGAGAGAAAAAGAATAGCTTTTTGTCTTATGAGATTTAATGACAAACGTGAGAGTGCAGAGCAGTGTGTGACATATAGCAAATGCACAACAATTTCTTAAAACATCTGCCCATGAAGTGCAGAGCCAAGCCTGGCGGGAGTGGGCTCTAGCCAGCAGCTTTTGGCCGCCCTGCCTCACTGCTCTCATGCCTTTCTGTGACCTCGGTGCCCAGCCCCATTTAGCTACATTCCTGGTTCTCCAGTTCAGGTTTCTAATTGCCACCCAAAAATGCTGCACACACTATTCTCAAGCTTATGAGTCAAGATGCCGAGCAAATGACTCCATTTCTGAAGCAATTCCCAGAGACAATTCAGCATCGTGTCCCACGGATGCCTCTCTGAACAGACAGGCCCCTCATCTCACCACTTACAGTTCTGTGTTTACTGGAAAGTCTTTCACTTTAAAACTTTCATGTTTTCCAGCACACTCAGTCTGACACGCTGAACACCTCTCATTTCCTATCTCTAATCTCTGCCTCTTGGTATGAACAGCAGCTCAGATTCCTGAATTAACAACTCACCTTGACAAATCTTACAGGTTGTTACACACACACACAGCTTGACCTGCCAAGCTGAATCACTACCCTGAAACAAGGTACAGCTGATGTAAGCACAGAGATGCTTTAAGTTATGAACAGTTAAAATATACATATGTGTGTATTCAAAAGTGTTATCGGCTACGGCAGTAGAAAACTATGGAATAGGAAGTAGGGTATCACAGATAGGGCAGGTTTGAAATCAGAGTTCAAATTAATCTAGGCTTTATGGAGTACTTCACATGTAATATGAACATGGATAAAAACTTGACACCCAGGAAGTTTTGGTAAAATTTTATCGGACCAAGAAAAAACCATCTAGAATTGGCTTTGACATTTAATATCCACTTGATTTAAGCAAGGCAGATGACCATCTTCAAGCATCCTAATTATTCAGCATAGAGAACTTTTGTTTAAATTTTCTCTCATCTTCTACAAGAAGAAAAAATAAGTCTAGAACAGAATCAAACAAAACTTGGTTTTTGAAAATATTCCAATTCCTTAAAATACTATGAATAATCTGCTGAAACTGAACTTCAAGGAGCAGATTTACCTCAAGGCCATGTTCACCTGCAACCTGCTGATAAATCTGTTAAAAAACAAACAAAAAAAAAGATATTTTTAAAGACTGCTGCGGCCACAATCCCTGACACTGGGCAGTTAAAAGGCATCAAAATCTGTCCTGTTCTTTGCTTTACTGACATCACTGTATAACTCTTGAACAATTACTAACATAGCTTTGGATACTGTCAACAAAGGGGAAAGAGAATGTAGAACAAGCACAGAATCTTGATGTAAAATAATGGGTTTAGTAATTCAGAACACTCAGAATTTAAGGCACCCTTATTAGATGGGATTGGAAAGTTGGTTAGACTTGGGATATAAAATGACATTGGTTTCTGGTAAAATTAAATTGCCTTTTATTTGGGAAAGTATGATTAATAATTGAGTTCCTACCAGTTAAAACGATGATAAGCAATCACTGTACACATCCAATAAAATATTTCTCATCCTCCAGAATTTGTTAAAATCCTGATCTCACACAGCTCACACACTGGCAGCTGCTCCCGGTACACTGCACCACGATGTGGCATTCTGTGAGACTGTGGGTTTCTAGCCAGGGAAGTTTAGCTGCCGAAAACTGCCTGGACCGTCTGAAGGCCACACTACAAGAAAGGTCCTCTCCTCTTTCCTAAAGGACGTCTCTAGTGTCTAGTCACCTTCCTATCAATGAATACAGTAAGATTCTCATGGGTTCACTCTCTTTTTCTCTACCCTTTCTAATCTGTAAATTTACTACTGCTATTTTTCTACAGTAAGACAATGGAAGGTATATAATTACTGTTGGTAGATAAGTAGGTCTTGACTTTATTTTGCAAACAAGACCTGTTCTATCTACCTTTTCATTTAGGAGGCTAAAAGCAGAGTCAGCTTGACTTCAAGGACTCTATTTTCTTCGTCTCCAGAAGAACATGACCAAGTCTAGCTTTTAAAACACTGTCCTAGCATATTAAGATATTAAGGGAATAATAATTTATTATTTTGAAGCTTTAAGAGATTTGAACATAGGCTTACATAGGCTTGCTGCACTGCAATCAATGGTTAATAGATCTAAATGCAAGATAAGAATTCGAGATTTGGAAAGAAGACTCCAACCAGTCACTGCATCTTTTCTTTGAACTTGGATTCTCATCTTGCTATCCCCCCTGTTCATTCCCAAGCCTACATGTGGGTCTCTTGTCTGAAGGGACCTTAGGAGATGCCCTTAAATCCACATATACTGGATTGGAGACAAGAACATAATCCATTCACTGGGAAAGCATGCACCCAACAAAATTGAGATTTCCTAGCTGTGTTTTAACAGAACAGGAACTCAGTTTTTAGAGATAAATTTACTGACTACATACATTACGTATTGGTAAGCCCATCCTACTATTCTGCCACTCAGAGAGATTCCTACATTCTGACTTCCTTTCATATCCCATCCAGTTAAGGGGGAGAGGGGCAGGGAGAGAGAAGGAAAACAAGTATTCAAAAGTAAGGATAGAGCTCTGGAGAAAGGTGTAAGATACCAGACAGTGTCTTATGTACAATTCAGTTTAGAAACCAGCCACAGATCACTAGGCACTTGGAATGCGCCTTTCAACCTAATGCCTATATAGCTCAAAAGTCACTTCTAGGAAGCACTGCCTAATTCCTCCCTCTCCCAGGCTGAGTTAAGTGCCACACACTCACCTCTTTTAGAATACTTAAGTGGCCACACGGCAGCCACTGCCCTGCCCAAATCACAGGCAGGAACTGTGCCTTCGTATCTTCCGAATGAGGAGAACATGGAAACAACAGCGTTCTGCTTTCAAAGAGCTCACATACCTGAAACGAGACATCAAATTGTCTTCCGAATTAAAAGGAAAAAACCTCTTCATTAGGAAGCAAAGCAGCTTTCAAATTTGTGGGGTGGAGGAGGTTAAAAATATGGTCGAATGATTTTCAACCTTTCTTGTATTCCAGTACACCTAGGGGATATGTTTGTATTCCTTGTGCCTGGAATGATGAAGGTCCTGGAAATACAAGACTGTGCTTATGATGGCATTTTTAAGGTAATACTTCTGCTCACGATACAATCACTTGCAACAGCAATTATCTGTCTATATCTAAAATTTCTTTGAAACATTTGCATAGAGCAGTTGTTCTTAAAGTGTGGTCTTTGAGGGGGCCCCTGAGATCCTTTCAGAGGGTTAGTCAGGTCAAAACTATTTTCATAATATAAGACATTATTTGCCCTTTTCACTCATATTCCGTGAATGTCAGCACAGCTTAACCAGAGGCTACATGGCCTGGGAGGACATTCATCACTGACAACTAATGGAGTGTGCGTGTGTGTGTGTGTGTGTGTGTATGTATTTTCAATGTTGGAAATTAAAACAGGAATATCTTTAAACACAAATG
>NW_006430726.1:4432116-4443381 GCF_000325575.1 Pteropus alecto | reverse complement strand
TAAGGTATTATTTTATATACATATATAAAATAAATAAAAGCTCTTTGGTATCCTCAGTGGTTTTTATGGAGGACCTGAGACCAAAGTTTGAAAATTGTATACAAAGAATATCCATGGCTCCCTTACAATGAAAATCTAATTGAATGAGTTCCTTGGTGATAAGATTTCTCCTATGTGATGCTAACAGTTTTTCAGTATCTGCTAAAGCACGAGTTGCTTTCTAGACCTCTAAGGCTTGCTCACTACCCTACAGGACATTTCCGTTTAATAAAGATGACAGAGATAATACACAATACATTTAAACAGCACAAGTACCAAATGCAGCATTGCTCAAGAAGACAGCTGAGGTTTGACTGCAGTGCATTCTACAGCGTCTCACCCCTCACCCCCCTCCTCCCTCCAATAGATAAATCGTTTACCAATCAAGAGAGACAGTACAGTGTGGAGAAGAGAGTTCTGGGCTGCAAATGAAGCAATCTCGCTTCTAGTCCCAGCTCTCTCACTAACAAGCTGTGGGACTTCCGGCCTGTCTCCTCTCACTATGCTTCAGTTTAAACTGAGGCAAAGGGGATGACTTAGGTGACCCTGTACCACCTCTAACGCCAAATGTGTGCTGGCAGATTCGGGAAGCTTAAAAATTACCAATTGTGTGTACATGTTTCTAAGTTAATGTAACAGGTGCTGCTGCCTCAAACAGGAATCCCCAATTTAGAATGCCTGGGTATGCACAGACCTTCATATTACCTCCTTACGCGACACAGGAAATCACCTACGTGAAATTCACCTATTGAATCTTTTTTCTTAAACTTTACTGAGTGTGTCTTTCTCCTTTCCACATTTTGTCCCCATCCCTGCTCCATGAGCTACCAAACTCGTTTTTCAGACCAGGTCGAGAAAGCTGAGCAGTGAGTTAGGATGAGACCTACGTCGCTGGTGGCACTGATCCCCAGACAGATACACCGACCCCTCCCCTCTACTCCGGTTCCCCGCCGCATCCCTTGAAACTCGACCCGCCAGCCTGCTTGCCGGCTAGGACGCCGCTGTCGCCCGCCCTGCCATGTGGCCAGAGATCCCCTTACCCTACGCGACAGACGCAGCCAACCCTCCAGTGTCACATCTCGGTCGCAAGTCCGGCCTCCTAGAGCGCCCTGTATGACTTCCGGGGCGTGGAGAGGAAGTCCCGCCCCACGCAACAGCGTGACGTAGGGGACCCATCGAGGTGTCTCGCGCAGGCTGGGACAGGATGAGGCGGGGGGCGCACCTCCTCAGGTTCTGCTGGAGTCCCTTGGGAGTCGAACGGAGGGACAGCTGGACAGGAGGTCATTGTTGCTGGGTGGGGAGAGGGCCGGGACCCCTTCAGCGCAGCCTGGGACAGCGACTCAGAGACTCCATTACCTCAAAACCCCCTCCTTCCCTTTGGGCGTCCTCCCCCCAGCTGCCTCGCTCCACCTGCCACTTGTGTTGTTTGTCACTGTCCTCGGTTTATTTGTGTAGGCCCATGCCTAGCTGATAATGGCTACCACTTACTGAGCATGGGCTGTGCGTCCTGTCAGCAGGCGCTCGTGAGCGCCGGGTTGTTCTTCGCTGCAGGAAGCGCGCTCATTCACCGTGGAGGGATGGAGCGCCCACAGAGCCCTCCACTCGACTGCGGGCACGGCAGTGTTGGGGCTAGGAAGACAGAATGGAAATTAAAATTGTCGTTTAGCTTCCTGAAACTGCCATAAGGAAGTACCACAAATTGGTTGCTTAAACAACAGATATTTATTCTCACAGGTCTGGAGGCTAGAAATCTGAAAAGAAGGTGTCCGCAGGATCACGCTTCCTCTGAAACTGGGTAAATTCCTTGCCTCTTCCTAGTTTCTGGTGTCCAGCAATCCTTGGCGTTCTTTGGCTTGCGGCTGCTTCACTCCAGTCTCTTAACTCTGTTCTCTCTGTGTCTCTGTCTCTGTCTCTCGTCTCTTAAAAGGTCACCAGTTCCATTGGATAAAGGGCTCACTCTACTCCGGTATGACCCGGTATTAACTAAGTACATCTGCAAGGACCCTATTTCCAGATAGTCACACTCTGAGGTTACAAGGACATTAATTTTTGGAGGGTGACACTATCCAACCCAGTATAGCTCTCAAGAACTTAAGAAGTAGGCAAGCCAACAGCTGACAAAAAGTAGTTGTAGTACAGGTGAATTTAAACATAGTTCAATTGGTCTAGGAAATTTTCATGGATATTTGAGCTATTCCCTTGATAGGTGGGTAAGATTTGGATGCGCCAGCATAGCATTCTAAGCCAACAAACATCACAAACAAGGAAGCACAAGTTGAAATGTAAAATAGGTTAAAGCAAGAAAGATCTTATGTCCAGGCTGAAAAGTTTGCAGTTGACTCTATATGAAATGAGTAAATCAGTGTTTGGGTGGTGGACCTGTGCTTTCAAGGTTAATTAGCAGCTTGAGCCAAATCTGCTTTGTGTTATTTAATCCAGTTTAAGAAATCTTAAATCCTATTTTTCTGAGCATATCCTGTGCTTTTTCATTATGTCTTTGCTTACGCTGTCTCTTACTTCTAGAATGCTGCCATCAAGCTGCACAATTTTCACTTGTCAATTTTTCTGTCATGGAAATTATACTATAACATAGGGTACAGGGGAGAGTTCCACTTATTTTATAATGTTAGCATCTCCTTAATACCAAAATCTGACAAAAATAACACAAGAAGAAACTAGACACCAAATCCACATAGATACAAAGCTCTAAAATAAAATATTAGTAAATTCAATCCTGCACTTCATCTGGAATAAGAAAGCATTAAAAAAAGAAAGAAAAACATTGATCCCAGGAATAATTTAATATTAGAAAACTTGTTGCTATAAATTATTGTATTAATAGTTTAAAGGTTTAAATGTTAATCTATTATGATTTAAAAACATTTCACAAGATGAGAATAGATAAATAGCTTGATAATAGGCACTTAGCAGAAATCTATGGGAAACATCATACTTAATGATAAAGCATAAGCAGCATTCCCACTACAGTCAAGAAAAAATGGAATGCCCGCTTTTTTTTCCTACTAATATTCAACACAATGCTAGGTTTTTCTAGCCAATACAGTAATTAAAAAGACAAAAATATTTTCAGATGATGTGATTTTTAGAAAATGCAGGAGAATGGAATGACTATTAGAACGAATTAGATGGTTCTAAAGGTGGTTAAATAAATTAACATATAAAAACATGTTTCTTATATACCAGTAATAAAACGGGAAAAAATAAAAAATGCTGAACAAAAGATATACAGTACTTTTATGGGAAATATGAAATATGATTGACATTAAAAACTCAAGTAAGTGTGGATTTCATGTTCCAGGATGGGAAAATTCAGTGCTTAAAGATAGTACTTTATCGGATTAATGAAAAATTTTGATACGGTGCCTATTAAATTGCTGATAGTATCTCCAAATAAGTCTGGTCAAATTTATGTTATTTTGATACACTCTTGAGTGCTATTTATTGATATTTTATTTAGAGTGTTTGTATCTCTTATGAGTGAGATTGGTATGTAGGGTTTTTTGGGGGCACTGTTAATCAGATATCGGTGTTTAAAATTATACTAGATCCCTTAAGTTTGAGAGTATTTCTTATTTTTCTATGGTCTGAAATAATTTAAGTTTAGAATTTTTTGCTCTTTTAATAGCTGAATAGAGAACTCAGTTCTGAAACTGTATTATACGAGGCATTATATGGTGTAAGGGGCATTTGGCTACCCTGGGGAGGCCAGTGAGGGGAGAAGGACCAGTTCAGAGACCAGGCACAAGTGGCAGGGCTGGCACAAGCAGGTGTGGGGTAGGGACTGAATGCCAGGAGGAGGGAAGAGAGGATGGGTGAGGGCCCAGTTTACCCACCCCAAACCTCAGTCTCACAGTCTCTGGCTGCCACCTGCCTTCAAAGCTGCCAGCAGTGGGAAGTGCTGCCATCAGACTGGCCTGGCATTCATGCTCAGAACCGGGCCCCAGGGCTTCCTGCTTGGCCACTTTGTCTGCCTGAGGGGTGGACTGCTTGTCCTCTATGCCCTGGCCTCAGAAGGAGAGCACCTAGCAAGGTGTGGAGTGTGGCCACTGCCAGGTGAGCCACTAGGACTGGGGGCTGGAATTCAGGTGGCATTACTCTGTGCCAAGAGAGGGGCTGACCAAAGGCTTTATAAGGGAAGGAGAGGCCAGAGGAGGGTATGCTGGGTGCTAAGGAAAGGGCCTGCTCTGCCCCCGTGGGGAGCCCAACCCTTGTTCTGGCTGAAAGTGGCCCGCTGGGAGCACTGACCCCAAAACCTTGCCTCTCACAGAGGAGCCCTTTGTCCAGGACTAGACTGAAGGCGGATGGGAAGGGCTGGACATTTAGGTCAGACCACAGTCACAGATCCAAGGGCTGCCACCAGAGCCCCACAAGCCTGTGCTTAGTGACAAGAACCCACTGGGCTGAGGGTCAGCAGGGGCCTCTAGGGGAAGGACAAGGCCCGAGGGACACCGTCACTCCCACACCCAATCTCAGGGCCACCCTCACCCTTCTGTTCTCCTGAAAGCTCAGTCAGGGTGAGAGGAGAAAGCTCAGGCCCCAGCAAGGAGCCTTTTTGGGGTGGATAGCACTGTCATGCTGGGTGCCCAGAGATTGGCACATCTGTCCCCTGGGCTCTTACAGTTCCAGGGCCTCACTTCTTTTGCTGGCTTGGCTCAATTGAAAGCCAAGGGGAGGGGTGGCTGTTTCTCCAGGTCAGGAGGGACGCAGGGGTTCAGTACCTCACGGTGGTGGGGTCTGGGGAAGGCGGGCAGCAGGAGAAGCAGTACTGTACAGTGGTTAAGGTCACGGGCACTGAAGCCAGACAGCCTGGGCTTGAATCCTGATCCCTCCACTTAACTAGTCTGTAACCTTGGCACCCCCTCCTAGCCTCAGTTTCCCCATCTGAAAAATGGGAAAGACAACAGTATCTTTCATGACGTCATTAGGGTTAAATGGGGTTGTAGCACAATTTCTGGCAATAAATGTCATCACTGTGGATGGAGCACTACATGTGGAGCTCGATCCTCTCTCCGAAGGGGCATCTTCTCATCCAGACCCTGACTCAAAGTCCAGGGGCCCAACTGATGGTGGCCAGAGTGCCACCCCAGTGAGGAACTTCAGAGAGAGAGCCAGGGGCTTTTCCAGCTGGCTGATTCCCTGAGAGCTCTGGGGCAGGGGTCACAGGGAGGCAACCGGCCTCTGAGGGCCCATTGTTCTTCTCCTCTGAGCTGAGGAAGCTACCTCCTCCCCACCCCTCCTCCCCTGATACCCAACCCTGCATTCTCAGGAGCAAACCAAAGAGAAACAAACCCTGCCCTTCTCCCCCTGTCCAGCTCACAAAGAGCTCATAGTGTCTCACAGTGGTCCTGCAATACCCAGCCTTTTGAACTTATTGTCCCCCATTCACAGATGAGGAAGTTGAGGCCCAGAGGGAAGAAGTGGCTTATTTGTGTTCCAGGTAGAAAAGTGACACAGCCAGGACTAGATCTCCCAGTCCTGTGTCCAGTATTGCTGCACAGACTCACAGATACACCACATGTACAGCCATGCGTGTCAGACAGACAGCCCCACATGCCGAGTGCACAGCCTGAGAGGAGAGGCAGGAGGGACAGTGGCCTGGACCCCACTCAGCAGCCAGGTGGTGACAGCTGGTTTTTTTTCCTTCCCAGATGAGCTTCACATCCTAAGTAACTAGAGCAGAAGTCTTCAGCTTGTCTCCTCCCAAGTAGGGTGTCTGCTGCCCCAATAGGGGCCAGGAAAGGTCACCCTTTTCCACAGCTGTGACCACCGTTTGGCCCAATGGCTTCCGGAGTGGGGAGAGGGAAGCAAGACTCAAGGTACCCTCCCTACTTGGTCGATTGCAGGAGAGCGTGACCAAAGGCCAAAGGACTGTGCACATGACTGGATCCTCCCTGTGGTCTCAGGTCAAGGGAGATGGGAGTGGGGAGACCTGAGCCTAGGAAGATCCACCATTCAGGTTTTGGGGGTTCCCAGGATGTGGGTTTTTTCATTTTAAAACCTGGAAAGTCCCAGACAAACTGCGATAAGTTGGTCACCTGAGTTTCCCACAGCTCTCAGTCTGAGAAGATGATACTCACCCAGTAATACCATGAACTGGGCCCGGAGGGAAAGGGAAGGTCCGGGATGGGAGAGACACAGTGGTTGGTGCTCTGCAGTGTGGGCTTGGCAGCCCTGCTCCTCATCCCTGTACGAGTCCTTCCCACCCAAGTCAGATCCAGGGTGGTCAACCCACTGCCTTCCAACGAGCATATCCAGAGGTCTGGGGTGCTGGGCCCTTTCTTCTCTCAGCCCCTCTGCCAGCCAGGAGAGCTCATGCTCAGTAGGCCCTGCTTTCACCCCCTTCTCCAGGCTTTCTGAGACCTAAGGTCAGGCACAGCCCAGAGAGCAAGGTCATCTTCCCAAGTCCCAGTAGCCCTCTGTTCCCTGAAAAGACAGGAGAAACCTGAACTAGGTACATTTCCCACTTCCCTGTAGAGGAATAGGAGGTAAAAGAGGTGAGATGTTTAGTATAAAGGGCACAAGACATAGTCGTGCAGGCGTACAGTAAGCTTTGTGCACTCCAGCAACCTCTGTGAGCCTCAGTCTCCTTATTCTGAAAATGGGTCCACTGGATCGTATTAAGGATCAGATGAACAACTGCTCAATAGACATTTACTGCTGAGATTGTCGGAGGGGTCTTTCTCCACTCACACCTGGGAGGAGGAGCCTGTCCTGGTCCAGATCTCATTCTGGTTTCTCTGTTTCTGCAGGACTTCGGCTCAGTCCAGGTACTAGCTGACACACAGTCCACAGTGTCGCCTCCAGGGAGTGGCAAGATGAGAGATAGTTGGGGAAGGGGATTCTCGAGGAAGGGGAGGGGAAGAGAATGGAGTAGCTGGATTTCAAGATGAGAAGAAAGCTTGGATGAGGAGGAGGTCGCCATTGTTGGAAACTGAGGGGTTCTCAGGGTTGGCTTATGGCAGGATTTATCCGTGACATCCACGCCTCTGGAGTTCCTAAGCACAGGGTAGAAGATGTGGGGCAGTGAGGACACTCACCTTGGGCTTGGCCCCAAATCGGGTGTCTCTGAGTCCTGGGCAGACACCTAGCTCTTAGTTCATTGCGGCCTGTGCAAATGTCTGGTCCCTTTCTCCTCACAGGTCCTGACCAGGGCAGTCAGCACCATTAAGTTCTTCTCTGAGGCTTTGCTTGGTCAGCACTTTGAGGCTTGGACTTGGAGGGCAGCGAGCCTGAGCCTGGAGACCTTTTCCTGTTCAGGCTGATGTCCCCCGCCAGACGCCGGTGCGGGGCCCATATGGGCGTCCACTGCGGCCATGGAGAGATCATCCACTTCGAGGGTAGGCGTCTGCAGCTGAAACGGGCCCTCGTCTGCGAAGAGGGCTGCCCATCCAAGCCCTGCTGCACCAGTGGGCAGGCCACAAGGGAAGGAAGACTGACCCCGAGCTTGGGGCACGGCCTCTGAAGATAGGCGCTTGGGCACCAGGGTATAGGGCTCAGGACATCCGGGTCCTGGGAGATGAGGGTGCAGGGTCACCGGGCTGAGGTCACAGGACCTAAGCCTGGCTGTGGTCCACAGCCGTCCGCCTGTTCCTGCAGGCAGGAATCCAGGTGGCCACCGGCTGCACGCTTTTCTGGGTTCCTGTGAAGGCAGTGTATCCACACGGGCAGTGCCTGCTCCTGCGCTCCCACTCACTGGCGTGCACTGTGTAGATGCAGTGGTATGGACCGTGCGTCACGGGCAGTGCCTGCTCCTGCGCTCCCACTCACTGTGGCGTGCACTGTGTAGATGCAGTGGTATGGACTGTGCGGTGCTGGAGGCCGGGTGCTCAAGGCCATGAACTCAGACCACTTTCCTATCTCCCGACACGCTGCAAGTGCATGCAGTTTGCGCTGCACCTGTCCGCCTGGGGCCCAGCCTGGAGCCCAGCCTGGAGCCCCTGCAAATAGAACCTAGTCCCCTTATCTCGGTGAGCACAGCCCAGCTACCCACTCAGGACCCCATCTGCCTCCCTGGCTCATGAACAACCACAGCTCACCAGTGCGTTCCTGCAAAATTCACACTCTCTTGTCTACCTGGGCCACATTTCTTAAAGTCAAGGCCAGCTTTACTCTGGCAGTCACAAAGCCCTCAGAAGCAGACTAGGCCTGCTGGCTCTTGGAGGTTGCACTCTGAAACCCTAACCCACCCTCTCCTCTGTCCGTTCCTTCCTAGGTGTCAGTTGACGTGGACTTGACCATGGTGGACTACACAGTGACCTCAGGCCCTCCAGCGTGGACATGGGGGCTTCAGAAATGGTCATTAAACTTTTCCAAAGGTGAAGTCGGGGTTCATTGCCCCTCATTTGGGACCCATCTCTGCCCACGGCCCTCAGTAGACTCTTAAGCACTCTTGAACCAGCCTTTCTTAAATTCCATCATTTCCAGAAGTCTGTCCTCCCGACCTTCCCTCCGCCCCCCGCCCCCCCATCCCTGCTTCCTGGTGGGAACCAGGATGACGTAGTCAGAGGGGCCCAGATTTTGTAGAAAAAGTGGAGGCTGGTCTCCGGGTGTGGTGCTCTAGGACCCCCAGCCTTCCGCACAGCCTTCTCTTCCGTCCCTCTTTTTCCACCGAATGGGTGCGAATCCTCGCTTGTGTCTGGAATGAGCAGAGCCCTTAGACGCCATTCCACGGGGCCAGGTGGGGAGGGGGGTGAAGGCGACCTGCATCCCTTGGAAGGCTGTTCCATCATCAGTCCAGGCGCCTCCACCCACCCCCAGACCTGGAGGTGCATCAGCCCCTCGCGTTAAAGGGTCGGCACGGTCCTTCCCGGAGGGGTGGATTTGTGAGGGGTTGGGGCGGGGCAGGCCCTCTGCGGACACGCCCCCCGGGCCGGGCGCCTTTAAGAACCTCTGCGCGCGGCCCTGATTGATAAATCCGCGCGCTGCCTGCGCCTCCGCAGACTGCGGCCTTTGCAGAGCGCAGCGCGCGGCGCCGCCGACCTCGCCTTCCCGCCTGCGCTCCCTTCCTCTGCGGCCGTCGCCGCACCCCGGCCACCCCATGTCGGCCGCCCCTGCCTACAGCGAGGACAAGGGCGGCTCCGCGGGTCCCGGGGAGCCCGAGTACGGCCACGACCCAGCGAGCGGTGGCATCTTCTCCTCCGACTACAAGCGGTGAGGGAGCCGCCCAGAGGGTGGGCAGGGGCCCGAGGCCTCCCAGGTCCCGCGCCGGCGCCCAGCCTCGCAGACGCGCTCCGGCACCATGGACAGCGCCCGGCCCGCCAGCCAGGCCCAGCTCAGGCCCCGCCCCGGCCGCGCGACCGGAAGGCCGCAGCCACCTCCACCTCCCGCGGCGGGCCGGGCCTCCTGATCCTGTCCCTGCCGCCAGCACCCCGCCCGAGGGGCCGACTTGGCGTCTGGGAAGTGGGTTGAAGGCTGTGGGGGATGGGCCAGCCAGCTCTTTGCCTGGTGGACTGATCGTCCCTGCTCCAGGGGCTTTTCCGTAGGTTTGGATTACGGGCTCCCAGCCTTTTTCTCGGCTGGCCAAGTGGCTCCAAAAGAACGTGGGGAGAGGTCAGAGTCCTGGAGGAAGGCCACCCAGGGCTACAGAGTCAGAGCCTCCAGGCCTGGCTCCTCCTACAAATCCGTTTCCCCTCATTCTTGTACCCACGTTTTCATCCCGGGCTCTTACCTGGCGCCTTGCTCCTATGGTTCAACCCCACCTTAACGCGCCTCTTCCGCGGACCCCAGCTCTGCCTTATTCCTTCGTCTTTAGTAAATTCTGAAGTATATTTAGGGGCCTACTACGTGGAATCTTGTCCTAGTCTCTGAATACAGCTGTGAACATGTAACAGTGCTTGTCTTCAAGTTGCTCTAGAAGGGAGCGCAGAAGAGGAATCCGTCGGTGACAAGTCAGTTTAGTGGGGATCGTGGGAAGGGTGGAGGAGCTGGTCCCTGGCCCAGGAGAGGGGAGACGTTAGGATGTTCCAGGCAGACGGGAGTGTTGGAAGGTGAGGAGGTGAAGGAGAGCCATTTGACAGGTCTGTAGATACGGGTGCAGTGTGGCCAGAATCACTGTGCAAACCACTGGAGTAACTAGAAAGGAGGGTGGGGAAATGCCTTTTGGGGGGCTGTTGAAGGTTTCTAAGCAGGTCGATGTCAGATTTGCATTTTAGAAGGATCTCGGGCTGGATTGTAGAGAAGAGATTGGAGGGTGTGTGGGACTGAGCAGGAGACAAGTGAGTATGGAGTATTGAAGTTGGTGGGGGCGGAGGGAGGTGATCTGGTGATGGCCTAGAGTAGAGGAAGGGTAGAGGACTTGAGGGCTGTTAAGGAGGTAGAAGCCACAGACCTGATGATCAATTGGAAGAGAAGTGAGAGGAAGAGGCTGGGAGAAGACAGGGATGATACCCAAATTGCTAGTTATTGCCGCTGGATAGGTGGTGGTGCTGTTCAGTGTAAATTTGTGGAAAAGAGCGTTGAGCCCAGCTTTGGGCATGCTGAGATTTTAAAGTCAGAACATTCTAGTCCAGCTGGTAGGTGGAGATTAAGATTTGGATTCCAGGGAAGAGAGAGAAGGACAGAGAGTATTAAAGCCATGTAAGGAAGTGAAAATTAACCCAAGCAGAGTGTACAAGTGCAGTGAGGTCACAGGTAGGACCCCTGAAGACACCAACATTAGAGGTGACCAGAGAGCAGGGGGAAAGTGTTTCAAGGTAACTGAGAGAACGTAAACCGAAAGGCAACAGGAAAATAAAATATTTCAAGAAGAAGGAAGCCATCAGTAGTGCCAGTGCCCATCGAGGTCAGGTCAGACACGGAAAAAAATTTGTGAGCATTGATTTGACAAAACGCAGGTCAACCCCTCCCTGCTCTATTCACTACCTCTTGCCCTGGGAGACCAGTTCTGGCAAAGTCATTGGAAGAGCTAGGTTGTTTCCCCCCAATATTCTATTATGAACATTTTGAAACCTACAGAAATGTTGAATAAGTAATACGATAAATATATGTATACCCTTCACCTAGCTCCAACCATTGTTGACATGGTGCCAAATTTGCTTTATCTAGCCATCTAATCATAACATATTTTCGGCTGAATCATATAAGTTGCAGACATCATGACCCCTGAGCCCTCAGTTCTAATCAGCATCTCAAGCTAGATTAAAGTGAATAGTTACGTGACTAGAAGCTGAATGAGTAAAACCCCTGTGAATGGGAATTTTGCCTTCA
>NW_006430726.1:4416185-4432083 GCF_000325575.1 Pteropus alecto | reverse complement strand
GGGAGGAGAACACTGTTTCCGGGTTCGTTTTTGTTTTTGTTTGTTCGTTAGGATCGAGAGCCCGGAGCAAGTTTCACTGTGATGGAGAGGAAGCCGCAGAGTGGGAGAAGCTGGCGGGGGTGGACGGAAGCGCAGCCAGCCCCCCAGTGATGGGAGGGGAGGCTCACGGGGCTGGATGGGAGGACCGGCCGGGCTGCGAGGAGGGCAGGACGCGAGGAGAGCACAGACCTTCGGGAGCTGTGGGGGATTTTATCTAAGGCGAGGCTGTGGGTGGGAACTTGAGGCTGGCCAAGGGGTTTTGAACTAACCGTGAATAAAGCCACCCACCCCTGGCAGGGGAAGGGCAGTGAGGACGAGAGGGCCAAGTGAGTAGTTGGAGGGATGATCTGGGGGGCTCAGGCCAGGTAGGGAGGAAAGTGAGACAAGAAGGGTTCAGGTCAGAGTGAGGAATGTGCAAGATGTCTGAGGAAGAGAAGTTCTAGGGAGGCAGAAGTCCGGCCGTGGCCTGGGAGTGGAGGGGAGAGGGCACCTCTCGCCTCTGTCTGGATCAGCTCCGCAGCCCCTAGCCTCCTGCCCGGGGATTGGGGCTTGGCTTAGTCCCCAGTCTCCTCCCCTCCTGAGTCCTTGTCTCTGAGCAGTGAAGAGGAAACCAGAGCCTCTCACCCTGCCAGTGTCTGGTTTCTGAGTTTCGGGGGCGAGCTGTCTGGTGACAGTAACAGGCATCCCCAGCTCCCTGGCCAGTTCAGTCCCATCCCAGAGCGGGACCTGGTGCCCAATGCAGCGATTCCTGCAGCTGCCAGGGGCCGTGATGAGGCCAGGGTCCAGAAGGGCCTGTGCGGCCGATCAGGAGGCCGCCAGCCCCGTGCTGGCACCCGAAGGTGGGCCCCCACCCTGGTACCAGGCCTTACAGCCTGAGGAGCTTCGGTGGCTGCAGGCACCAGAGGAAGACACAACCCCAGAAGCGTCTCTGGAAGGACCTTGCCCGGAGCCTGGCCAAGGCCAGAGTCAGAGCCAGCCACTACGGTACAGAGGAAGCCCCAGGGGCCCCACCCAGCTGCCACTCAGCCCAGACTCCTCCAGTCCCACCTCCCCAGGAGCAGGAGGCCTGGGCTGGCATTTCAGGTCCCGGTGGGGTGGGTAAGAGTGGGTCAGGGGACACAGTATGGGGACCAAGAATACGAGTGGGGTTAATGAGGGGCATAACTCCCTGGAGCCCGAGAGGAGGAGGATCATAAAGTGTCTTTGGGTTGAGGTCTCACACTGACCTTTTCCTTGCCTCAGGCCCTGGTGGCTAGACTGGGCTCCAGGTGCGGTGTGAGGACAGGCTGAAGCTCATACACAGTTTGCCAGCCTCTCCTGGCTTGCAAATTGGAACTGGTGCGGTGAGGGGAGGGAGGCAGGTGGGTGGACATCAGAGGAGGTGAGCACCATTGGCCTCGAATGCCATGCTTTACCCCCAGCTGGCTCCACTCAGCCCCTCAGGCCAGGCCAGGGGTCAAGTCAGAGTGAGCAAGTGTAAGGGGACCTGGGGACCTGACCAAGAGTAACGTTTCGTGGCCTCGGGGTGTTGCTGTGCCTCTGTCCCTTCCTCTCCCTCTGGGGAACGTGAGCTGGTGGGAGTGAGGATGAGAGGCTCAGGGTGTCTCACCCCAGGAGGGGGTTGCCATCTGTGTCACTGGGTATCTGGCAGTCCTGCCTGTGCTGTACGCCCAGCGGGCCCTGCTCGACCTCCTTGGCCCAGGGCCTGGAGCCCTCGGGCCTGAAGCGTGTTCACCCAGCCGAGTGAGTGAGAGCAGTAAGGTGCCCCAGCGCGGACCTGCGGGTGTGTGCATTTGACAAAGGTCTGTGGCATTCGTGCGTGTGGTGAGGACACCTGGGTGTGAGGAACTGCTTTAGAGAACACCCAGAGTTAGATGGCTAACTCCCACTGCTCCCAGGGAAGCCACCCCAGGGTGACAGGCAAGGACACCAACCTGACCCCTCACGAGAGGTCACAGGATCCATGAGGCTGGATATATTTGATCTTAGAAGCCTAAATTTATCATCAGAAATCTCAAATTGGAGGCCAGTGGCCATTTTGGTGAACGAATATTGTCAGAAAAGTGTGTGTGTGTGTGTGTGTGTGTGTGAGATGGGTGTGTGTGTGTGAGATGGGTGTGTATCTGTGTGGGACGTGCATCTGTGAGGGCGTGGGGGAGAGCATGGAGAGGTCTGTGTGAGTATATGCCTGTGGGAATGTAGGTATGGATTTGAGGGTGTCCATAGGTGTGTGGAGGTTAGACGTGTGTGTGTCTGTAGGTGTGTGTGGCAGGGGGAGGTATGTGTGGAGACTGTGTTTTTGAAGGAAGTACCTGTGTGGCGTATGTGCCTATGACAGTGTTTCTATGGGGTTGTGGGCGGGTCTGCGGGGGGTGGAGGTGGGGTTATGGGTGTATGTATGGATTGTATGTGTCTGGAGGCATACGTGTTTCAGGGTTCTGAGTGTCTGTGGGGCGCAGGTATGTCTGGGGTTTATAGGAGTGTCTGTGGTACATATGGGCAGTTCTGGCTTTTGGTGATGGTATTGGGCTGTGTAGGTGTCTGTGGGGTGAAAGGTGACCATGGGGCATCTGTAGAGAAGACCCTGGGGTGCACTGGGTTCCGTTTGTGTATTGGGGCAGGTGGTGCCCAGCTCCGTCATTTTTCCCGGACCCTTGGAACTGCCCAAGCTGAGCTCAGTGGTCTGTACCACTGTCTATACCACCGTTGTCCTGAGCTCAGGCCCCCTAGGACCTGACCCCCCTGGTCTGCATTTGGGAGAGGGATAAGGTGCTTGTGCTCTGGACCTGGCTTGGCCATAGGGGAGGAGAAGATGTCTTCTGGTTTGGGGGCATTCTCCCTCGCCCCCCACGTAGTAGAGATTTAGATCGACGGGAAGGGCTGGATATCTTCTGCATTCACCTGACAGCCAGCAAGGCCTCTGTGTTCTAGAAGGCATCATCTTTCTACTTTGCTTTCCATCAAAACTCTCTTCAGGAGACACTTCCTAACATGCTTGGAACGTGAATTCTGAGCACCCCTTTTGTCTTTTCTGTTTTTATCTGTGAAGTGCTCAGTTATGTCTACAAAACGCAGCCCTGTGACTAGGTATGTGAGATTTCTGATTCCTCTCTTCCTCTTAGCATTTGTCACTTACTCATTTCTCAGCCTCAGCAGCAGCCGCATTGGCCTCTTTATGACTATTGTCACACTTTTCTCATTCCTTATATTGCTATCCCCAGTTTATGATTTTTTCTATGGTTTCTAAATGTTTCGCTTCTGTGACTAAGTTTGCACACACTGCTTTTTAATTTCTACCTTTGGTGATAGTTCTCCAGGCTGGGTTCTCAAGCCTGGACAAAAGCTGTGGGCTATCAGAGTGTCATTTGGGAGACTGGAGACCGTGCAGGGCCCCACACAGAGTTGCTTACCACATTTTGGAGTTGTCTTGGCAACATATGAGCGCATCAGTTGGCCCACAGCTCTGTCAATTGTGTATAGACACGGGTTTATTCACAATTCTTTGTTCACTTCTTTGACCACAGCCCCGGGGACCTCTGAGTGTGGTTGGGCAGGTTGTTCACTGCACAAGGGTACCTGGCCAAGAATACCAACCCATGACCTATTCGCTGAGTGGGGAGCAACAGCTCAGGGCTGTGTCTACCTGGAGGGGCAGGCAGCTGGCGATGGGCTTGCAGTAGCCCTGACAGTGAAAGCTGGATATGGGCCCTATAAATTTATATCAGTACTTTATCTTATATTGCTATCCTAAACTTTCACCATATCCTAAATATTTTTCCTTTTGTTGCTGTTATGGGTTAAATTCTTTCCCTCTCAAATTCATACGTTGAAGCCCTAACCTCTAATAAAGCAGAATGGACTGTATTTGGACATAGGGCCCTCAAGGCAGTAATTAAGTTGAAATGAAGTCATTAGGGTGAACCCTAATCCTGTATGGCTAGTGTCCCTATAAGAAGAGATGAGGACACAGACACACTCAGAGAGAAGACAGCCACCTATAAGCCAAGGAGAAAAGCCTCAGGAGAAACCCCACTGACACCTTGATCTCAGACTTTTTAGCTTGCAGAATGGTAAGAAAATAAGTTTGTTGCTTAAGCCACCCAGTTAGTGGTCATTTGTTACCACAGCCACAGCAAATGAATACAGTTGCCTTATTTTTTTTTTCTTAAATGTAGTTTTTATATACTAAAGTTAAAAAAATTTAGCCATCTTGTTACTGATAATGTCATGACCTCGAAGATAAAAAAAATTCCCCTTCCTCTTCCATATTTTAAAATAATTTAACAAATAAATCTGAAAATTATTTTGGTGTGAAGTATGTATACAAGTTAAATTTTTTGCTGCCTGCCTGTTGTCCAAACAGCGTTTATTGGGGGAGGGGGAATCTTTCTTCCATCGGTGTGTTATTTGTTACTAACACATTAATTTAGATCCACTTTGTGAAGTGTCTCCCTTTGACTCTATTTTTAATCTAGCACTATAGATCTTTTATCATTGTCACAGTTTGCATTTTAAATTCCGGTAAAATGAGTTGTGGGTCACTGTTCCATTGTTCTCTTCTTTTCCCTAAAATAGTCTTTGGAGTTACTACCTATTGTTTTTTTTGTTTGTTTGTTTTTTTCCTTTTCCAGATGAATTTTACTGTCACTTCATGAAGTTTGACTAAATGCTTCTGTTGAAATTTCAGTGGGCATTGCATGCAATCTATGTATTGGCTTGGGGACTACTTTTATTCTCCTTGGTCATTTATTCAAATCTTCATTTATTTCTCCCATGAGGGTTGAATGGCCATTGAATGTTGAGGGATAGGTCTGGCCTTTGTTATGAGTGTCTGGGACCCATCCCGTCCTTGGAGTCAGCTCAGTCTGTGGGTTCAGGGCCTGGGAGCACACTCAGGGTAGGGCAAGGGCATCTTGGTCTTGCTTTGACAGCCACCTCTTTTCCACTGGCGCAAGTTCCTTCTCATCCATCCAGCTGGCCATTTCCTGGGCAGAGTCTTCACCTTTCCCACCCCAGACCCTTCCTCTGTCTCCTGGCTCTATGTCCCTGGCTGTATTAGTTTCCCAGGACTGTAACAATGTACCACAAACTGGGTGGCTTAAAACAACAGAAGTTGATTGTCTCACAGTTTGGGAGGCTAGAAGTCCAAAATTGAGGTGTCGGCAGGGCCACCTTGCCATTTCCTGTGTCCCTTCTTTCTGCCTGGATCCTCCTAAGTAATAGCCCCACCCGCATTCTGTGCCTTCAGCTGACCTCTTGTGCCTCTCGCCAGGCATGACGACCTGAAGGAGATGCTGGACACCAACAAGGATTCCCTCAAGCTGGAGGCCATGAAGAGGATAGTGGCGGTGAGGAGCAGGGAGGGGCAGGGAGGGGACCTCCTTGGGGGAAGGGCCTGGGCTCAAAGAGCAGCTCTCCTTGGCCCCTTGTGCACCTCCTCCTATTAAGTGCTGGCTTTCTCCCTTCTCCTTCTCCCCTGACCTTGACCCCACCACTCAGATGATTGCCCGGGGAAAGAACGCCTCAGACCTGTTCCCCGCCGTGGTCAAGAACGTGGCCTGTAAGAACATAGAGGTAAGCACTCCCCAGTGAGGGGTCTGTCATACCCACCTCCACCAAGAAGACACTCGAGCTGGTCGGGGGTGAGGAAGGGAACCATCTGGCCCCTGGGTGACCAATCTGCTCAGAAATGGCCCTAGTCCAGGAAGAAACACTATCCACATGTCCTTGAACTAGGTGTGGATCAGAGTGAAGGTGGGGTATACTTGGGATGCCCACCCCCCCCCCGCCCAGAGGAATTTGTCCCCATGGATCGCAGCCAGCTGGGGTGATGGCATCTCACAGGGTGGGGCACCATCCCTGCTAAGAAACCTGCTGTCCCCCAGGTGAAGAAACTTGTCTACGTGTACCTGGTACGCTATGCTGAGGAGCAGCAAGACCTGGCCTTGCTGTCCATTTCCACCTTCCAGCGTGGCCTAAAGGTTAGTGGTCTCAGGTACCTCCCAAGGCCTGGGCCTCACTGTGCTCTGTGGGAGGAGTGGGCCAGGGAGAGGCCTGAGCCTGGGAGGAAGGCTCTGGAGGCCCTTTCCTGCCTGCCTTAGGTCGGGAGGGTCAGAGTCAGAGGAAAGGACCAGCCAGACCCTCTCGGGGTGGAAGCCAGCTCAGAAGGGGCATGCCAGATGAAGTGAGTGCCGAGGCTGTGTCTCCCCTCCTCTGAGGAGCCCATGGTAATGACTGCCTCAAATATGAACCCCTTGAGCGCCTGATAGTGGGTCCCGTTGGCCCTCACCCCCACTGGTATAAAGGAACCCTGGCCCACAGCCAGGCAGAAGTCAGGTTCCTTAAGGCGGGATCTCTTGGAGGGAGCTGCTACCTGGTTCCTCACCTGTGGGTGTCAGAGCACTGCCAGGCTCACCCAGTTTAGGTGTCTGTAAAGAACAAAGACTTTGGAACATTTTCGCCTGGAACTTGGTAAGGAGGACAGAAAGGTTTGCTGAAAACAACGAGTGCCAGCCAAGAGGAAAACAGCAAAGTTGACCATGCAGGAGGCCTGCCTCAGATGCCAAGGCTGGGTCTGAAAGTCAGTGCAGCGGATGGAAACTTATGACAGGTGTTTTTCAGGAAGTTCAGTACTGCCCGTTATTCCCATAGAGTTGGAACAAGCTCGTTGTTGTTTAGCACCAGGAAGAGAAGCAGACTTGTTTCAGATGCCCCAGTGTTATGCAAAAGAGCCACTTTTAAAGACCTGGATCACATCTATTGTGGCTCAGCTCTTTGAGGCAGGCAGGAATTAAAATCGCCTAAGGGAAGCGACAGTGGGAGGAGTCAAGTTCTTCAGAGCTGGAGTGGAGGCTGAATCCTCCCCATGCTGTTAAAACTGAATATTCTCACATTTTGTTTTGTATATGAAATGCAGCATGATGTGATATAGTTCGACTCTAAGAAAATACAGACTCCTGCTTTTTAAATAAGTGCCTGTAAACCATATGTTTAAAAAATAATTCCAGAATTTTGACAGGGATTACCATCATTTTCACCCATAATTTTGTGGCTCTCTCCATTTTAGAAAATCAGGGTAGCATCTCCCCATTAGTGTCCCAGCACCTCTCCCATTGTCCACCGTCCTCCAAGAAGAACAGTAATTTACAGCTGCTGATGTCGTAATGCCTCAATTACAATGCACTGTCTAAGGCGCTTCTTAGGTGTATAGGAAGTGATGTGGAAGAAGAGGAAGAGCCCCTTGCGAGAGGCTCTTGGGAGAGAGGAATGCGAGGATGAACTCTTAGGAAGGGAGGCCATCTTGCACTTGCTGGTAGTCACCTCCGCCATAAACACAAAGACAGACACACACCCTTAATGGACAGGAAGTGTTTCAGGAACTTTCGGCATTTTTTTATTTTTATTTATTTATTTATTTTTAATTTGAGAACATGTTTATTTTTATTCTCTTAAAATGAAAAGGGAAAATTAAAACAAGTCACAAATTTAATGAAGTACATTAAATAAACGATGAGAGTTTGCCATCTTTAAAGTTCTATTATGTTCTCTAAGGAACTTTTGGTGTTTTGAAAGCTTTCTACTCTTCCTAAAAGTGAAGCAGCCCATTGCCATACCTGTTCAGGTGTGAGATTTCTGCAGCCAGAGCCAAGAATCGGTACCCTTGAGCAACACTGGCACATCATCCAGGCTCAGGACAGGAGGCAGGAAGCTAGGGACAGTTTCATACCGGTGGCCTCTCATGGCTCTGCCTCTACC
The DNA here is from genome assembly GCF_000325575.1 of Pteropus alecto. Classification (NCBI taxonomy): domain Eukaryota; kingdom Metazoa; phylum Chordata; class Mammalia; order Chiroptera; family Pteropodidae; genus Pteropus; species Pteropus alecto. The sequence goes on along the minus strand of NW_006430726.1, from coordinate 4,424,289 downwards.
TCTGCCCTTAGGATCCCAACCAGCTGATTCGTGCCAGTGCCCTCCGCGTCCTCTCTAGCATCCGCGTGCCCATCATAGTGCCTATCATGATGCTGGCAATCAAGGAAGCTGCCTCGGACATGTCACCCTATGTGCGGAAAACGGCCGCCCATGCCATCCCTAAACTCTACAGGTATGGCCCAGCCCTGCCCTCCACTTCTCAGGAGTGTGGGTCGCAAGCCCCCAGCCCACCTTTGTCCTCTCCTAGGTCTGGCAGGCCGGCTTTTATTTACTCTTTACATGGTTTAAGACAGTTTGGGGAACTGACAGATGGAGGACTGTGGAGGTGGCGGCTCGCACCTCTCTAAGAATAGGGTTGAATGAGGGAGGTGAGCACAGCTTGGGCAGATGGGGGGCGGGGCAAATCCCTCTCAACAGTTTCTACCTCAGTTTGGATTCTGACCAGAAGGATCAGTTGATAGAGGTCATCGAGAAGCTTCTGGCCGACAAGACCACGGTGTGTACAAGGGCACACAGGGATGGGTGGTGGAAAGTGGCCATGGAGAGACCCTTCAGCCCTTCCGTTGACCCCCTCTTGCCCCTGCCCACTTCTCAGCTGGTGGCGGGCAGCGTGGTGATGGCCTTCGAGGAGGTGTGTCCGGAGCGCATCGACTTGATTCACAAGAACTACCGGAAACTCTGTAACCTGCTCATCGACGTGGAGGAGTGGGGTCAGGTGGTCATCATCAGCATGCTCACCCGCTACGCGCGCACGCAGTTCCTGAGCCCCACGCAGAACGTGAGTGCGCTGGGCCCCCAACCCTCGCCCGCAGCGTGGGGAAGGAGGGTCACCGAGAGGAGGCACCTGCTGCCCCGCTTGTCTCCCCAAAGGAATCCCTGCTGGAGGAGAACCCCGAGAAAGCCTTCTATGGCTCAGAGGAGGATGAGGCCAAGGCCCCAGGATCGGAGGAGGCGGCTGCCGCGACGCTGCCCACCCGGAAGCCCTATGTTATGGACCCAGATCACCGGCTGCTGCTGCGCAACACGAAGCCGCTGCTGCAGAGCCGCAGTGCCGCGGTGGTCATGGCGGTGGCGCAGCTCTACTTCCACCTGGCGCCCAAGGCGGAGGTGGGCGTCATCGCCAAGGCCCTTGTGCGCCTGCTGCGCAGCCACAGGTGCGTGCCGGTCCCAGGCCCACCCACAGCCTGGGATTGGCCTTGCCCCACTGTAAGACCCTGGGCACATCATGTACCCCACCGTCCCCACCCTAGCCCACCTGACCCCTCCCCTCCCCACCAACCCCTCCGCCCCGCGCACTGACCCCAGCTCTGCCTGACCACTGGTGCCCTCCCCACATCGGTCCTCTTCTCTCTCCTACTTGGTCCACTTCCCATTCCCCACCCTCTGCCCTCGCCCCGTCTGAGGGGCCGGGATACCTCTGACCATCCTCCCCGCAGTGAGGTGCAGTATGTCGTGCTTCAGAATGTGGCCACCATGTCCATCAAGCGCCGGGTGAGCAGGGGACCGAGGCCGGCCTTCTCAGTCAGAGGGGTGGCTCCTGTGGGCCCTAGGGGTTCTGGGGAAAGCAGGCTGGGGGAGTGCTTGGCGGTGGAGCGTGGTGAAGGGGCGACCCCAGATGCAAGTGGAGAAGGCAGGCCTGGATCCCGAGGGCTGCGGAGGGAGGAAAGCCCAGTGAAGAAAGACCCTGCCGGATCTGAAAGGGAGGAGGGGAGAATCGAGGATGGGAGGGCGGAGATGTGGCAGGGAGGATACTGGGCCCCAGCAGGGGAGGGATGGCTCTGGAAGAGAGGGCTGACGCGAGCTCTCTTGTGCCAGGGTATGTTTGAGCCCTACCTGAAGAGCTTCTACATCAGGTCCACCGACCCCACCCAGATCAAGGTCCTGAAGGTGAGTGATGGACAGAAGTGCTGCAGCCTTTCTGCATCCCTCCCTCACACCCATAGACCCACTCATATCCACAGCTGGCCACCTCAGTGCCTATTTCTGGGGCTGAGCCCATGGCCACCCCAGCCAGAAGTGTTTTCTCAGGAAGCCAGCCTAGCGAGAGTCAGGGACAAGGAAGGGAAATGCCCTCTGCCTAGACCTGTTAGATACCTGCCACTTTTCACATATGAAGTGACCTGATTTTCATAATAAGCTCAGAAAGTATACATAATCTCCATTTTACTAAAATGTGTCCCAGGGAAGTAAGGTAACTACCCCAAAGTCAGTTCTGATGACTTTAAAATTCATACTTTCCCAATGCAGTCTCTGTCCTCCACTCACAGTGTTATTGCCCCCACAGACCTACCCCCTCAGACGTTCACGCGAACCTACGCCCGCCGACAAAGCGGCAGCAGCCTGTACCCCCATTCCATTCCTACTCGGCCTCCTCATTAGTGACTAATTTCATTCGGCAGCAGTTCCTCCTAGCCCTTCTGAACTTAGTCACATAGCTAGAGATAAGGGTACGAGGGAAGACGAACTGATCGGGCAGCCTGCCCTGGCGGGGCTTACCATCTAGTTGGGATGAGGAGGAGGCACTGAGCGGTTAGTCACAAAACAAATGGCAAAGTCCATGTGTGAGACGTGGTATGAAGGAGCAGTGCAGAGAGCTATAAGAGCATTAAATAGGACATGATCTCATCTGGTGTCAGGGAGGTTGCCCTTCAGGAGGTGAGGCTGGAGCTCAGCTGAGGCGTGAACACGAATTATCCAGGTAAAGGTAGGGACAGGAGTGGGAAGTACAGCATATGCAAAGGCCCTGAGGTAGGAAGGGGTCTGACGAAGGGCCTGTGTGACTGGGGCGTAGAGGGCAAGGGGGAGTGGCTAATTATCCAGGTAAAGGTAGGGACAGGAGTGGGAAGAACAGCATATGCAAAGGCCCTGAGGTAGGAGGGGTTCTGACGAAGGGCCTGTGCGTGACTGGGGCATAGAGGGCGAGGGGGAGTGGCCGGAGATGAGAGGGGGACAGTGGTCAGATCATTCAGGGACTTACAGACCGAGGTAAGGACATCCATCTTTATCTTAGAAGCAGTAGGAGGCTGTGAGTTTTCAGTGGCGCGAGATGAGAGGGGGACAGTGGTCAGATCATTCAGGGCCTTACAGACCGAGGTAAGGACACCCGTCTATCTTAGAAGCAGTAGGAGGCTTTGAGTTTTCAGTGGCAGTGGAGAGGCGACGTGATCACGCCGTAAGTGCACTGTGTCAGGGAGTCCCTTGACGGGGCAGAGTGGTCCTGCATTCTGGACAAGTGTCGTGATCTGCCAGTTCCCTCGTGAGTCTGAGGATGCTGCAGGACCGCCCTGAGGAGTGTTTTCCGGTCTGTGGAGCGTGTTTGGAATGTCGGGCCGTGAAAGCACAGAAAGCCCATTTTCCCTCCCCTGCAGCTGGAAGTGTTGACCAACCTGGCCAATGAGACCAACATCCCTACGGTCCTGCGGGAATTCCAGGTATGGGCCAAAGCAGCGCCCAGGCAGAGGGGCCCAGGAGCTCCTGTGTGCAGCGGGAATCGTCCTGTGGGTCACACCTTCTCTAAAGGGTCCAAAGCAGAGAACCTTATCTTAGGTCCCCTCCCAATGCCTTCTGCTGGCTTTGGGCCAAGGAATCACGGGGTGACGGGTAAAGGTGTCACTCCCTCTCCCAGAGTTCAGTCTCTGGCGTGATGAGTCATCAAATGAGGGGTGACAGCTTTCCAGAAGGTCGCCCTCAAGCCTGCAGACACTGAGGGGTCACTGCCTGCTAGGGGTCACTCTGTTGTGGTGTCCTACAGACCTATATTCGCAGCATGGACAAGGACTTCGTGGCAGCCACGATCCAGGCCATTGGACGCTGTGCAACTAACATAGGCCGAGTCCGTGACACCTGCCTCAACGGCCTGGTGCAGCTGCTGTCCAACCGTGATGGTGAGTGTCTATCTATCTGTCTGAGTGTCCAACTTTGGTGACCATGGGTATCTGCCTGTGTGTCTGACTCTGACAGCCAGAGGGCATCCGCCTGTCTATCCGGGCACGGTGTCTGTCCATCATTCTGTCTGCCTCAATAAGTGTCCAAGTGTCCCTGCATCTCTGAGAGCCACTGGAGAAGCGCAGGGGGGTGAGGAAGAGAGCCGAGGGCCTGGGGGCATTGCAGGTGGGTCTGTCCACCTGTGTATGGCCATCTGACTGTCCCGGGGTCCACACACTCATTCCCGTCCCACAGAGCTGGTGGTCGCAGAGTCAGTGGTCGTCATTAAGAAGCTGCTGCAGATGCAGCCGGCACAGCATGGAGAGATCATCAAACACTTGGCAAAACTCACAGACAACATCCAGGTTAGCGTGTAACCCCATGTCCCCCTCACCACCCCAGCATCCTTTCCATATTGGCTCTTAAAGGTCTATAGGTGGAAGGAGGGGAAAGATGGGACCATGTAACTGTGATCGCATTGCCCAAGATTCGCCTTCCCTTTGGGGATCCCTCACTGAGCTCCCCACTCATGTTTTCTCCAAAGCCGAGATGGGTGGCCGATGGACAAATCCTGTGTTTTTTGCCACACTGAAACATTCAAACGAGACATTCCTGAAGATTCAGGAAGCGTAGCAGTAAAGCATTGAGGGTACAACAGATCCAGAAAGTCAGTCTTTTCAACCACGACTGACTTTGGGTTTGAAGAAGCCAAAACTCTGGGGAAGAGTGCAGATGCCGCCCAGGGAATGCACGCCTTTCAATCTCTCTCCCACCACCCCTTACGCCCGTTTCCAGAGAACCCTGCAATGCAGTGGGCCAGTTCCCTGGCAGGCGCCGTGCTCACCCACATGCCACGTTTACCCCAGTCCTAATGCCTCCATGCCCACAGGTGCCCATGGCCCGAGCCAGCATCCTGTGGCTCATCGGTGAGTACTGCGAGCACGTCCCCAAGATTGCACCTGACGTCCTGAGGAAGATGGCCAAGTCCTTCACAGCAGAGGAAGATATTGTCAAGTTGCAGGTCATCAACCTGGCGGCCAAGCTCTACCTGACCAACTCAAAGCAGGTACAGGTTGATAGATGCCCCGTAAAACACTCTTGTCCCCGGAAGAGGCCCAGGCAGTTTTCTGTGGGTCCTTACCATATGGCTGTGAACTCCAGCAGCTCTTTCTGAAGGGAAGAGTTCAGGGCAGATGGCCAGTCTGCCCAGTAACCAGTGTTTCCCCAATGTCCATGGCTTCTCTTGAGATCCAAGGGCCTGATAGGGATGGTGGCCACTGTTGAAGAGTCTCTCCTCTGGGGCTGTGACCTCCAGTTTGCCTGCAGGAGTGTTCCTATCTGGCACCCTTGGAACACAGGCGAGTGGGACTGAGAGAGAGGCCAGCAGTGACAGGCATTGATGGGAAAACATGTATCCCAGGTGTGATCTGTGCTTCCTCCCAAAACCTGGTGATGCGTGGCCAGTCTCCGCTTGGGTTTGGGTGGCTGGTGAAGGTTATGAGAGGTACTATAGGCCAAGGATGTGGCTCAGCTAAGCTGGAATCAGGATATTAAAAGCCTCTTGAGTGTCCAGCATTCCCTGAGTTTGTCCCAGCAGATTCTCCTGAGAATATAGTATAGTGTGCAGAGCTTTTCAAGGTGTTGAGGATACCAAGCTCCGTGACAGTTCCCATACTCACTGCCTCACTCACTTAAATCCAGCCTGCTGCCCGTTTTTACAAGTAGTTTTATTGGGACACAGCACGTTCATTCATTTGTTTGTCTGTGGATGCTTCTATGCTACAATGGCAGAATCGACTGTTTGCAGCAGAGTCCATGTGGCCTGCAAAGCCTAAAATAATTACTCTCTGGCCCTTTATAGAAAAAGTTTGCCACCTGTTGGAGCAAAGCATCTGGGCAGGTAGCTCAGTTCAGCAGCACGGCCTTAACCTAAAGACTGTGACATCCCTGCCAGCCTGAATGTGACCTCTCTGCCATCCCACGGGAGTCTGTGGGTGGTGGCCCGTGTGCTTCTCCAGGGGCTCCTTTGACCCCTGGTGGCTAGAGTAGGCCCCAGGGACACCAGGCAGGGTCCTCATGTGCTGGAGTTCTTGTCAGGAGCCGGGAATGACAGCAGTCACGTGTGGAAGCAACGAGGGCCCGGGTCTGTGGGTGTCAGGACTGAGAGAAGCAGATTGGAAAGAAGGTAGAGGGAGCACCATGGGGAGCATTCGGTCCCTGAACAAATGTTTGCCTCCTTTGTTCAGATGGGAGGAAGGAGCAGGTGGGAGGAACATTTGAAAAGATGCAGCAGTGTGGTTAGGGAGCCTCCCAGGCCTGGGGCAGGGAGCGGGGCATGGGGAGGGGGTGGGGCTGACAGGCTCAGGACTGAGCCAGAGTGCTGAGCCTCAGGATGTCGATGTAGGCACATTTCATAAGCCTGGGTGTGGCCACGTGGTATCTCCCCAAGTTGTCTCTGTTGGCTGCCAGTGCGTTTGTTGATCGATCGATGTAATGTGCATTTCCTGAGTGCCTACTATGCCTGGCACTGAGCTGTGCCTGGGGCGATGACCTTGAGTGAGATATGTTTGCTGGCCTCCAAACGCTCATAGCCAAGTAGGGGAAACAGCCCAAAACACAGAGCAATGAGAGCTGCAAGCGGTTGGCACAGTGAGCTGTAGCTGTATATAGCTGAATCCCTCTCCTGGGCATACACACGGGGTCTTGGCCACCATCAGGGTACTCAGCGTAGGCTGTTCGGGCACATGGACACTGACCTCCAGGAACCCTTCACTCGAAGGTGGGTCCTGCCAGGCATAGACCCCTTACAAAGGTTCTTTGACTCATAGAGACTTTTTTTCGTCCCTCTCACGTTTCCTCCCTCCCTTCTCCCTTCTTTCTTCCCTGTCTCTTCTGGGACTGATGGAGAAAGAGGCATCTTTGGCATAGTGGGAGGGAGGTGGTATGGATGTGTGTATGGTCATTCTTGCACACAGCAGTGACGTGTCTCCCATCCCAGTGCCATAGGTGACATTCTGGTACTGCCGCAAGGCCACAACAATCCCAGCCATCCCCCGTCCGGGGGGGCCAGAGGATCTATCTGCCATATCTGTCTAGAGCGTATTTTTATGTAGTATGTGAGAGGAGGATATACATATATTTTTTTGAGTAGCCAGTTTTCCCAACGTGATTTAACAGGTGGTTGCAAGGTAGCAGATGTATTGGCACAGGTTCTTAAAAAGGCGTCAGTGTCTACGGCCATGCCAACCTGAACATGTTTAGTCTCGTCTGATCTCAGAAGCTAAGCAGGCTCGGACCTGGTTAGTACTTGGATGGGAGACCACCTAGGAAGACCAGGTGCTGTAGGCGTTTAAAAAAAAAAAAGGATCAGTGTTCCCCACCTACAATTCTCCCGGCAGCTGGAGCGCACTGCTCAGTGGGAGTATTGGTCTGTTCTCAGTGCGCTGAAGCATGCCCCTCAGGCTCTTCTGAGCAGCCTGTGATTCCTGTAGGTCCTGCTAGGAGAGGTAGGGTCCTGGTGGTGCAGACTGGATGTCATAATCCTGGGAAATGGGTCCTTGGGATGGAGAAGGATAATGAAAAATACGGGCAAATCCTGCGGTGGTTGGACCAGCCCTTCTTATATTGTGCAGTTGAGGCTGTGGACAGGTAGATCCAAATCCTGAATGCTTCTTTCCAGAAAGAAAGCAAAGACTTAGGCGGAGAGGGAGGGAGTATTTGATCAGCGAGTTGGGGAGTCTGTGGAAGGGGACACTCTCCAACCAAAAGGAGGGTCAGCAGGAGGGTCTTGATAATGGACCGGGTTGATGAGGGCATCCACTAGCCTTGGCTGCTGAGACGGCGTCTGGCCAGAGAAGAGGCAGGTCTGTGATGAAGTCTGTTGCGATGGCGTCCTAGGGGAGGATGGGGTTTGGAGTACTCTGTGACACAAACAGTGTTGCAGGTGGCACTGTGCTGGAAGGGACCAAACTGAACGTGAAGCCCCGAAGTCCCCTGGGCAATGTTATAGGTAGGGGCGGGGTCCCAGTGGCTCATTAGACTTTTGCCACAGCAGCAGCTCTGATTCTGGGCCAGCGTCTGAGGGCTCTGCAACTCATGGACGCCTTCCTGATGCCCCCGCTGAATTACCTGGGTCAGCCATGTCCAAGGCTGGATGTACCACGACATAACCATAACATCA
>NW_006430726.1:4398571-4416143 GCF_000325575.1 Pteropus alecto | reverse complement strand
TCACTCTGGCTGTAGTGACTCAGGACGTAGGAACTTGGTGTTTTAACTGTCTTGGTCATAGAGATGGGGACCTGGACGAGGGCTGTCCCCATAGGTCAGCAGTGCGGATAGAGTTGCCTTTGGCGAGTCCAGGACCTGGTGATGCTTCTCTGTAAAAGGGGCAATAGCACCACCTCTCAGGAGCGTTGTAGAGGTGACACGAGATGGCGTGAAGCACCCAGGGCAATGCTTCTCACTAGGAGACACTCCCGAAACGATGGCCACCCCCTGCCATTTTGTAAAGGTTAGACAGGTTGGACTAGGCTGGGATCAGGGTAGAAATCAAGAGATTTTAGGTCCCGGGGTCCAGCTGCCTTGACTACAGAGAGTGAACTCATGTGACTGCAGCCGCTCTAATGTCACTAGGACCTTTCAAGGCGGGGTTAGTGGTCGTGAGACCCCTGGGCTGCTCAGAATCTGCTAGGTGAGTCAAAGGTTGTGGGCGCAGCCCCTGCTGAAGTTTCTGTCATCTAGCTTCCCCTTGGGTGATGGCACCTAGACACTGAGGTCTGGGAGAATGTTCCAGACCTCCACTCACCCTGGCATCCCAGAGCGAAGAGGTCAGGTGGCCTGCACTAAGTGGGCGGAGCTGGGCCTGGGGCCATGGGACCACACACCTGAGGAGCAGAGTACAAGCCAAGAGGAGGACGGTCCAAAGGGCGACCTCTTGCTGGCCCAAGGCAGCTGTCAAAGTTGGGGTCAGGGGTCAGGCCCAGGGAGGTGAGGGAAAACGCAGTCTGTTCAGCAGCCGGGTGGGAGGGGACGTGGGGAGAGCCGAAGCACTGCGCGGAGGTATTGGCTTACAGAGGCTGGTTCTGAGAACTGTGTCCCCACCCTCTCTGGCGGCTGATGACCCACCTCTTGCCCCCCAGACCAAGCTGCTGACCCAGTATGTGCTGAGTCTAGCCAAGTATGACCAGAACTATGATATCCGTGACCGAGCACGCTTCACCCGCCAGCTTATCGTCCCTTCCGAGCAGGGCGGGGTCCTCAGCCGCCATGCTAAGAAGCTCTTCCTGGCACCCAAACCAGCCCCCGTCCTGGAGTCATCTTTCAAAGGTGGGAGCTGAAATCAGGAGTGACCTTCCTGGGGCCAGGGGAGGAACTGACCAGGACCCTGGTCCCAGATCTCCCTTTGAGGTCTCCGTCCCAGCTAGGCACCAGGCTCTCGTGGGCAGGATTTCCGGAAAAGGCACCTCCCTCCTGCCCCTGCCCAACCCTTTGCCGGTCCTGCAGCACCCAGGGCTTGCTCTGCCTGCCCACAACCACCACCAGCATCACTGCACCTCAGTCTCTGCCCTCCCAGCCAGGATGAGCTCCTCTCCGCTAGGCTCCCCTTTCCATCTCTCCCTGAGCAGGCTCTCTATAGCAAGGCATTAAATTCAAGGGCCCAGGAGGGCAGAAAGTAAACGCAATGAGAGGTGTATATTCGTAAGGGTCCTGGGAAGGCAGTTGTGGCACTTCGTGCTGTCACTGGAGGTCAAACCCCAGCCTGGCCTCTGTCTGGGGCTCATCTTCCAGGACAGGGGCTCTCGGAGAGGCTGACAGGAGAGGGTCTCCCCTCCGAATCCCTGACCCAGGAACCCACACAGGAGGGCAGCCTCCTCCATAACGCTCGTTCTCCTGGTGTCTTTGCTTTCTGCGCTTTTTCTTCCCTGGACCCACATCTGCGGAGCAGATTTGAAAATTTCCTGGCAAGAAGGGGGACAGTCCCTCTCCTCCCAAATACTGTCCCCACTCGCAAATCCCTGTGCCGCCCTCCTCTGCCCCGGCCCTATCCCAGCCCGGCCGGCCTCCCATTCCCAGTTGCTGTCCTTGGTTGCTGTCTTCAGCCCAGCTAGACCTCCAGTCCCCAATGCTCTGGAAGAGACACCACACCACACCTCTCCTGCCCCAGCAGGCAAACCCGAGCAGACAGGACAGCAGCACCTCCGGGCCCAGAGTCCGCCCCTCTGCAGTCCCACCTGCCCCGGCCCCTCCGCCTTGCTCTGGTTGGGCTAGACAGCCTTTTGCAGCCTATAGGCCTGAAGGTGCAGCCAGCATGGAAAGGCTGTTAAGGGACACGCCCATCCTTTCTTCCCTAGCTAGAGGGTCCCCATCAGAATTGCAACAATCCCTTAGGAAACAAGTTCCAGGGCAATGCCTCACTGCCACCCTGGCTTGACCTCTAACCTTGTCTCCAGACCGGGACCACTTCCAGCTGGGCTCGCTGTCCCACTTGCTCAATGCCAAGGCCACGGGCTACCAGGAACTCCCAGACTGGCCAGAGGAGGCCCCGGACCCATCTGTGCGCAACGTGGAGGTCAGCAGGGGTGGCGGGTTGGACTGCACGTGTGGAGGGACAGGCAGCGGGGAGCCGCGGTGTCTGAAGCGCTGGCCCCACTGACACCCTCCCCACATGCAGGAGGAAGATCTCTCCCTTATTGAGACCCACGTGGGCCTGCTGGGCGAATACATTGAGGTCCCCCACCCCCGTGTGCCGTGTGCCCTCTGCTCGGCGTGCAGTGCTCCCCCATCCCCTCCCCTCCCCTCCGTTGCTACACCCCTGTGCCTGCCCTCTGCTGCTTCCCTGGTTTGGCAGTGCCCCCTCTGTGGGCAGCGTCCCCTCCCCTCCATGGACAGAGCTCCTTTCTTCCCCCACTATTCCTTCCTGGGGACAGATAGAAGTGAAGGATAAGAAGGCTCTGCTTTTCCCTCCCCCTCCCCCACCACGATTTCCTAACCCTCCCCCCTCTCACACCCCCGACCTCCAGGTACCTGAATGGACCAAGTGCTCAAACCGGGAGAAGAGGAAGGAGAAGGAGAAACCCTTCTACTCAGACTCTGAGGGGGAGTCAGGCCCCACAGAGTCTGCAGACAGCGGTGAGATCAGCAGAGTGGGGGTCCCTTGTTCCCACCCTGTGCTTGCCTTGTGGCTGGCTGGCTGTGTGTGCGTGTGTGTGTGTGTGTGTGTGTTACATGGTCATACGGCCAAGGGCGTGTGCCCCTGCCTGTGTGTACTTGTGTATGTGTGCATGCACCTGAGTGACTGCAGGTCCCAGGAGTGTGTGTGCTTGTGTAAGTGTATCCGTACAGGTCCATCTGTGTCCCAGTTGGTCTAGTTGGGGTCTGGGGCCAGTGCAGGTCACGGGGAGAGTTTGCACCCTCAGTGCACAGTCTGAAGCGGGGAGCCCAGGGCACCTGCCTGGGACCCAGGGAGGCCGGCACACAGGGAGAGAAGCCCGAAATGGTTCCTCCGCAGACCCCGGGTCCGAGAGCGAGTCAGACAGTAAGAGCAGCAGTGAGAGCGGCTCAGGGGAGTCCAGCAGCGCATCTGACAACGAAGACCAGGACGAGGACGAGGAGAAGGGCAGGAGCAGTGAGAGGTAGGAGGGGAGCCAGGCGACTGGTGGGCTCAAGGCCTCCCCTGGAAGAGAAGGGCTCACATGCAGCCCGGGCCAGTTTCCCGAGCCCCTGGGCCTCCTCCCGAGCTGGTCAGCTCAAGCCACGGCTGCTCTGGCCAGCCGCAGGTGGGCTCGTGGGGGCAGCACAGAGAAGCAGTCAAAGGCCAGGGGTCCGAGCTGGCTCAGACTTTCCACCCTCACCCCCACTTTTCAGGGCTTCTCCTCTCTTCCGGGAGGTGAGGAGTGGGTGTCCAGTCTGAGCCTGAGCGCCGTTTGCCCCCTTGTCCTCCAGTGAACAGAGCGAGGAGGATGGTGCGAAGAGGAAGATGAAGAAGAGGAAGAAGGTGGCAGAGGGACGAGGAGAAGACTCGTCTTCAGATGAGGGCAGCGACTCCAGCAGTAGCTCATCAGAGTCTGAGATGTCTTCAGAGAGCGAGGAGGAGCCGGCGGAGCCTGCCTCCTGGAGGAAGAAGACAGTGAGCACCTTGGGGCGGGGGTAGGGGAGCAGGCTTAGAGACCAAGGCCTTCCCCATCATCCAGAACACACCGCGGCATCTCCCGCCAGCCTGGAAGAGGCGTGGCACACCCCCCACAGCCACTCCCCATTTTTCTATTTCAGCCTCCCGGTGGCAAAAGTGCCCCTGCAGCCAAGGAGATCTCCCTGCTTGACCTAGAGGACTGTGAGTTTGGGCGGGAGAGGCCACGGGGAAGGTGGCCTGGAGAGTGACTCAGGAGGGCCTGTGGGAGCTCTGGCCTGGGTTCCTTGGACCTGGGGGGTGGGGAGTGGGAGGAGCATACAGAACACACCTTCAGGCCTGAGAGGGCAGCAGGTGTGGAGCTGGGGTCAAGGGTGGGTATCCACTCAGACCCACCAGCCTGGCCCGAGCCCCGCTGTCCATGGTGCTGAACAGTCTGCTCCCTGAGCCCAGGGCTCCCTGCCCAACCTAGGGCGATTCCACTTTGCTTCTCCCCATCACAGTACTCCTCATCTGTTCCCACAGTCACCCCTCCCAGTGTCCAGCCTGTGTCTCCCCCCACGGCTGTGTCCACCAGTCTAGCTGCTGACTTGGAGGGCCTGACACTCACGGACTCCCCGCTGGTGCCCTCGGTGAGTGGGACAGGACAGAGACACAGGTCTGTGCTGCCTCCTAAGGTGTGGACCTGCGTGTAGGGGGTGTGATGGAGGGAATAGCCTTGAGTCCCTGTTGCTGGAGGAACCTGGGGAGGGACAAGGCTGGAACACGGTCTCGCCTTCTTGCTCATTTGCATACTTCCCCTCCGCTTCCTGCCTTCTAGCTGCTGAGCCCAGTGTCAGGAGTCGGGAGGCAGGAGCTGCTACACCGTGTAGCTGGCGAGGGGCTGGCTGTGGACTACGCCTTCAGTCGCCAGCCTTTCTCTGGGGATCCCCACATGGTGTCCGTGCACGTCCACTTCTCCAACAGCTCTGACACCCCCATCAAGAGCCTGCACGTGGGCACCCCCAGGCTGCCTGCTGGCATCAGCATCCAGGCGTTTCCTGAAATCGGTACAGAATGGCCTTGAACATGGTGGAGAAGGGGGCTCCTGGGCAGTCTTTCTGTGGCTCCCGATGTCCTGTCTGCGCCAGGCCAGGGGCCAGGTTTGGGGGGCATAGAGATAACATCTAACATGATCCATGTCCTGGTGGACAGGTTAGACTAGGAAATGATCGAGTCTGAATCAGGGCAGGAGCTGCTGGAGGCTTGGTTGTTTCAAGACCGACTTAAATGGGTGAGGGTCGGGAGAAGGGCGTTGAAGCTTAGACTTTAGGAGAGAGCCAGGAACTGTCTCCTGGGGCCCAGAAAGATAGGATTCCATAGAGGAGCTGTGTCCAGAGGGTGATGGTGTCTCCCCCGTCTCTGTCTCGTACCACTGCAGAGTCCCTGGCACCCGGAGAGTCTGCCACTGCTGTCATGGGCATTAATTTCTGCGATTCAACCCAGGCGGCCAACTTCCAGCTGTGGTACATGGTCATCTCATGGTGGGGTGGGACGGCGGGCTGGGGAGAGCTGGTATCAAAACAAACTGGAGCTGGAGGTGGCGGTTGGCGGGGCTATGTCATGATCTGGTGGGTCCCGAAGCCGTCCCAAGGCCTCAGGGCTCACCTCACTCTCCTGCTGCCTACAAGCCCTGGCCCCAGACAAAGCGAGAGGCAAGGGTTAGAGATGCTGGCCTCACTTTCTCTCCATCTTCTCCCACCCTCCCCAGCACCCAAACTCGACAGTTCTACGTCTCCATTCAGCCACCTGTGGGGGAGCTGATGGCTCCCGTGTTCATGAGTGAAAATGAGTTCAAGAAGGAACAAGGTGAGTGTTCCCTGGGGGCAGTAAAGGAGGGGACTCAGCATCACCTACTGGGACCAGAGAAGCCCATGACATGGTCGTGCTGAAGGACCCTCAGCTGCACCAGACACAGAGGCTTTGTGGCCTGTGGCTCCAGCAAAGACTCCACAGAGTCCAGGACACCTCAGTGAGACTTTGGAGAGAGTTGGGACTCAGCCAGGCAGAAAATTCTAGGCCAGCATTCCAACTGGGGGAAACATCACGAGTAAGTGTTGTTGCAAGTTTACGAGAAGTGAGGGAGGAAGTAGTTTGGTTTGGGGCATGGAGTCCCTAGCCCAGGGGAGGAGTAAGAACAAAGCTGAAAATATGTTCGATCTAGTTTCCGGAAGCTTCGAATGCTACGGTTAAGGTTTTCAGTCCTAGAATTTCAGAGCCAGAAGGTTCACAGAGGTTAGTGGGTCCAACTACATCATTGGAGAAGTAAGGACTGTAGGTTTCATTTTCCTAGCAGTAGAGGACTCACTGAAGGTTTTTGAGTGAGGAAGGGGACAGGTTCAGGCCTCCACTTCAGAAAGAGGAATCGGGCAGCAGTCACAGCTTGGACTGGAATTGGGAGCCCCTCCCCCAGCCCCCCGCAGCAGGAAAAGAGGCCGGGCAGCCTAAATGGGAGAAACGGGGGCTCCGTGAGCCCTGGTGGAAGTTCCGAACCTGCCACTCACTTGGTGTGTGACCTGGCACCAAACTCTGTGACCAGGTGCAAGGCTGCTGCAGTAGATCTGCGAGAGGGTGAGGACCAGGATTAGAGCTGTGACAGGGAAGGAAGGGCTGGGCGGGGGAGTGGTGCTGGGAAGAGGGAAGCCACAGCCACTTTCCCTGAGAAGGAGGAGGGGACACATCTAAGCTATTCCAGAATTTCTGGGTTCGCCCAGACCAGGGGTCGCACACTTTTTCTGTAATGGGCCATAAAGCAAACATTTTAGACTTGGCGGGCCATGTGGTCTGTGCTGCAAATCACTCAACCCTGCCGTCGTAACACAGAAACAGCCACCGATAATCTGTAAATAAATGAGTGTGGCGGCGTCCCTATAAAATTCTATTTATGGACACTTAATTTGAAGTTCATACAATTTTCGCGTGTCATGAAATTAATATTTTGATCCCCCCCTACACTTAAAAATATTAAAAAAAGCATTACTGGCCACACAAGTGGTAGGCTGGATTTGGCCTGCCGGATGTAATTTGCCAAACCCCTGATCTGCAATAAGAAAGAATGAATTTGGGTGAGGGAGGAGGGAAGAGCATGGTTAGTTTTGGATCAGCTGATTTTGCAGTGCGTTTGGGAAATTCAGGAGGAGGTGTTTGGTATGCAACTAAAAATGTGGGTCTGTGCCCAGGAAACACTTCAAGGCTGGAGTCATGAGCACAGAGTGATAATTGAAGCTGTAAATATGGCTGAGATCACCCTGGGAGATGGGCGGGAAGATAAGAGGGCCAAGGACTGTCCTTGAGGAAAAGCTGCATCCTTCAGGATGAAAAGGAGGGGAGGGAGAAGGCAGAAGTGCCTCGGGGAGTCTGCAGGCCAGGGGGACTGAGACCTTCAGATCCAGCAGGCGGGAGGCTTCCGCCAGCATCAGAGAGAGGAGGTCATTACAAAATGGGGACAGAGGCCAGCTGCAGTGGGTTGAAGGAAACCAGGGCTTGAGGGAATTGGAGTCTTTGGAGGACTTTGGCCACGAATGGGGAGGGAGACACAGCCTTGGCACGATGAAGAATCTTGCTTCTGGGCAGAACTTCTTAGGAATAAGGAGGCTCGAACATGGAGGGACTCGAGGGACAGGGCAAGAGGAGCGGATAGAAGCAGCAGGAGAGGGGCGTTCTCAGGGGGAGAGAAGCAGCAGAGGCCCAGATGAGGGAGGCAGAGGAGAAGGCAGGCAGGAGGGCAGATGAAGGCGCACACTCAGCTGCCGGAGCGTGTGGGTGAAGAGGAGAGGTCAGCCCTACAGCAAGGGGTTCCACGGGTGCTGCGCGTCCCTGGGGGCTTCAGAAGCCCTGGCCAGGTCTGGAGCTACTGCACAGGTGAAGTTAGGGGTCCACCGTGAGGGCTGCATGTGCCTGCCGGACCCTGGCCTGTCTGGTGAGGACCAGGGCCTTGGCCTTGGCCAGGAGTGCAGCAGCCACCAGCGCTCTTTCTGTGAGGACTCAGCCTCAGGAGCCGGGAGGGATTGAACTCGGTTGGAGGGCCACCTGGGAGGAACCAAGGGATGTGGGGTCCAGGGTGCGGGAAACTCTGAGAAGTGACTGGCCATCAAGGGCTGGTGGCCCAGATGTCTGACGATGGGGAAGTGCCAAATCAGTCTTTGGTCAACGGCGTGGGCGGGAGCCCTAGGTGGGCTTGGCAGGCCGACAAAGGCTTCTTGAGGAAGGGCCAGGGGAGTTCTTGAGGGAAGTACCTCCTCTCCAGGACAGGGGAGGGTCATTCAGACCTGCCCAGCCTGAGAACTTGGCGCGGATGCTCAGCGGGCAGACCTAGGTGAACTACCAAGGCCTCTGCCCGCATCATGACCTCTGCCCCCAGGAAAGCTGACAGGCATGAATGAGATCACGGAGAAGCTCACGCTGCTGGACGCCTGTCGGAGTGACCACGTTGTGGTGCAGAAGGTGACCACCACTGCCAACCTGGGTCGTGTCCCCTGTGGGACGTCTGATGAGTACAGGTACTAGGCCACTAGCAGAGGGGAAGAGATGGGCTCTTGGGCCTATTTTAAGGAGGGGCCCCATGCCCCAGGGCTGAGCCCCTCCCTCTACCCCATCTCAGGTTTGCAGGGAGGACGCTGACCAGTGGGAGCCTGGTCCTGCTGACCCTGGACGCGCGGCCTGCTGGACCTGCCCAGCTGACAGTCAACAGCGAAAAGATGGTGATTGGAACCATGCTGGTGAAGGACGTGGTACAGGCTCTGACCCAGTGACTTCCAAGTGCTGTGACTTCTTTGACCCCCACTTCTCTCTCCCTCATGACATCTGGGCTGTCAGCCCCACCCCGCTTTTTTTCTCTCTCTCATATAGGGGGCCTCATGCCAGATAGCGCCCAGAGTTCCTGTCTCTCCCAGTCATTCCCAGGCTTCCTCCCCACTCCCATCCCCACGGGCTCCTTGAGGGCCTTAGTGTGCAGAGGGAGACAGCGGCTGCTCCCTTCAGTCCTCCCAGCTTTCCATAGCTATTTATGTAGCAAAATCTAAATAAATGTCTTCTCCCTAGACGCTGGCTCACCTTTTCTTTCTTTTGGGTTCTATCCAAGGGGGTGGCGGGGAGAGCTGCTAAGAGTGACTGTGTCTGACCCTTGAATGACCACCGCTGACCTTCTAGGGGAGGCTGTGGCTGACTCAGAGGTGCTCTGGTTGGACTCCCCAAGAGGACCATCTCCGAGGCTCCAGGCTTCTCTGTGGAAGAGACATCCGAGCAAGGATGAAAGGCCGAGCTGGAAAAACTCCCCAGACCTTTCAATGAGCCTCTGCAAAAGCCAGGCCTCTTTGATGGCTGGCAGTTCCCCTTGGTCCCCCTCATGGGCCTTGGGAAGGAGGATTCGTAATGTGAGGAATTCCCCAAACAGGTGCGAGGTTCAAAATGTGGCTGGGGAGGTGACCCAACCAGCCATGTGGAGGGTGGACAAGTGTTTCTCACACTGCTGCTTGTCACCTCACGGGGGCGGGGTGGGGGGGGCGGCTGGTAACACGAAGAGCAGGAGGCTGGGGTGGGGCTGGAGGTCCCGCCTTTTTAACAAGGTCCCAGCCTCCGAGGCGCTTGCTCCCTGGACACACTTGGGAGGATACTGAATCCTCCATCCCTGGGACAAGCCCCCTGGGAGTGGCAGTGAGGGTCAAGGCCCTGCCTGAGACCTCCTGGTGAGGAAAGAGGCTGAATGAGGTGGTCCCCAAAGATGCAGAAGGTGTTCCATTAGCACGTGGTCTAAAATAAAAAGTCTGTGACAGTGAAAGTTTAGGAATCATGGATTTAAATGAGTTTATTTCCCACAGGCCTTCTCAGAGCCTTTACTGTGCTAACGTGCATTGTGACATCCCCGCCCCTTCCCCCCAAGGGCCTGGAGCTTACCATGTTACCTAAACTTGGTTTGGACCTCGGATCGATTTCACCCCAGAACAAATTGAGGGACTGGGTTACAAGGAACACACTCCAGTGACAGTTTGAGATGTAGGTCCTCAGCCTCTGGTCATCCAGGACCAGGAATCTAGCTTTAGCCACAGTTCTGTCACTGATGCACCTGAACAAGTCTGTTCAGGGGAAAGAGGGTGAAGCAGGCATGGCCGCCCTCTCAGGGAAGAAGAACAAAGGCAGTGCCGGCCGACACCCCTGCCTCTGGCTCTGGGGACTTGCTGGGCTCTGCGGCACCACAGAGCAGCTGGAGCCGCTGCTTCTTTGAGAACCTCAGTGCCCCAGTCTCCCTGCGGTCACTGTTGTTGTCACTGCAGGTGCCAAGGTGGGACTGACCCACTATCAAGGGCACTTGAATGGTGGACGTCTCGCTTTTGTCTCTGAATCGGCACTGTCTACGCATGGGAAAGAAGGTGGGGTTAATTTTTATAAGAAATGACAATTGCACAGAGAGGGTTTGGGAGAGGCGGGCAGTCACAGATAGTCACAGAGGGACTGGCAGGAAGTGCCCCCGGCAAAGGTAGGGTAGGGCATCAGTGTGGAACCAGGAGGTCTGGGTGTGGTCTGAGCCTGACCACAGGCCGCGGCAGGTCAGAGGACTCAGTGAGGAGCTGGAAATGGGAGCCCAGTCTAGCATGGCTCCCCTGGCAAGTGGGTAAGAGAGATGGCTTCTGGCCAGGCTGTAGCAGCTGGCTGGCTGCAATGGTTGGGGAACAGATCCATCTAGGGACACTAAGGAAGCCACTCTAAGGACCCCATGGGTGGGGCATTAGCTGTGCCCACAGCTGAACCCCCATCCAGCCACTAGGGCAAGCGCTGTGCTAGCTCAGCACCTTTCGCTGGCATCTTGAGGGCCATCTCCTCCTGGCACCGCCTGCAAATCAAAGGGGTGGGTGTTGGGTATGTAACTTGGTGCGACAGGACTTAGCCTGGCCTGACTGGGCAAGGGAAAGAAAACAAGAAAATCCTGACCCGCCAGGGGGCCTGGTCCCTGGACAGCCAGGATCCTCACCACCAATTTCTTCCCTGATTCCCCAGCCACAGTCACGTCCCTTCGTCACCCCATTTCTACCAAGGCTCCACATGACGGGACATAAAAAGGCCTGCCTAGGTCCCTCTTCCTCATCCAGCATTTACTGAGCAGCCAATGTGTGCTAGGCACTGTGGTGACAAAACTTGGTCAGTTTTGTCTTCCAGGTTCAAGAGGAACACAGTGAATAGTGCCTGGAAGGGTGAAGCCCAGGAGGAGGTATGGAGAACGAGGTATAGTGGGGCACCTTCCTTATCTTCCACTTGATGGTGCTGGTCTGACCCCATTGTCTCCCACTCCCGATATCCCACCGACCTGTCTACCAAGAGAAAGCACGCCTGCACTGTTTGATCCTGACCATTGGGAACCCCTGTCCTTATCACCCCCTTACTGCAGAGTATGCTTCATAATTCCTGAGACCTGGCAGCTGGGTCTGGACAGTGCTGAGGAGGGTGAGCAGTGCCGGGGACGCCTACACCCCTGAACATCTCACTGGTCCCTTTATTACCCTGGTGCCAAGGACCATCCAATTTTATCCCCTTTCAGACCTTCCCCCCCAGATCCCGCCTGAACGGAGCTGCCCCACATCTTCCCTGGGTTCCCTGGAGGACAGGTAGGCAGCAGCTTGGAAAGAATGCTTCCTTGTCTGTCTGGCCTCTTCCCAGACACAGATGTCACTGTCTCTGGGACTGCTCAAAGAAAAACTCATAAGTATGATATCCACATGGAAAATCGTACAGATCGCAAGTGTGCCATTCGATGAGTTTTCATAGGATGAATACCCCATGTAAGCAGAGTGACAGCACGCCTGCCTTGTGTCTCCTTCCATTTTGGGGCAATGTTTTATTTCACTCAGAGATCAACACCAGACTCCAAATGTCAGTGGGATCTCAGAGGCCAGCATGGACATGTGACTGGTGGACACGGTAGCATATGCTGCTCTCTGGGGCTAGTGGGGACGTGGCAGGGGCAGGCTATGGAAATAAGAAGGGTTTCTTGTTATGACTGAGGGGGAATGTAAGGGAAGAAGGAACTCTTGAGGGCTTGGACAAGGTGACTTTGGTCTAGGGCTTGATGTGCCAGGACCCCAGCATCTGCACCAGCAGAGGGAAGGCAGGGAGAGGTGAGGCCTGGTCCTTATCACTAGGACCAAGGTGAGACTGAAAGCCTGGGCTCCCGACAAGAATAGCTGCATGCTTTCCAGTAAACCCATAAACTTCTCAGGTTCCTGAGCTGCACACAGGGCTTGGCCTTCCGTGCTCCCATGTCTCCTCGTGCGGAGACTCTAGGCACCCTCCAGCCTCTTTACTAGCATCTCAGGGCAACCAGTGCTCCCCTTCAACTGCGATCCGTGTGGGAGCCGACCTCCAAGACGGCCCGCAGTGATGCCTGCTGCTCGCCATCGTTGTCACACCCCCTGGGCATTGTATCAGTGGTGCTGTGTGGATAACAGGGTCCCTCAGAGGGCTGGTGTGTCATTTCCGAGATTAGGTTATAAAAGTCACTGCATCTCCATCTTATTCTCTGTCTCTGTCTTTCTCTCTCCCTGTCTCTGTCTCTCCCTCTGTCTCATCACTTGCTACCGGTGACTGCAGCTCTGTCTGACAGCTTGACGGCAACCTCGGAAGAGATCCTGTGCCACAGCCAGCCAGCTAATTCATGTTTTCCTGACTCTCAGAAGCTGTGTGAGATAACAAACATTTGTTGTTTTAAACTGCTTGGTTTAGGGGTAACTTAACAGCAGTAAGTCAATACAATCCAGCTTTCGATCTATCTCCGAGGGTGTTGGAAAAGCCCTCAGAGGGAGGGAGTCTGGGCCTCCGGCTCTGGCCTTCAGAGTACCTAGCTGCCCCCTTCAGTGACAATGGTGTGTTGGAGCCAGCTTATATCGGTTTGTGAGTGCTGACTGTTACACTTTCAGGAATTCTGTGAGCTGGTTGGTGTCATATTGGTAGTTTGAAATCAGCTATGGCGGGAACATTTATGCCACAGAAACAGGTGACTGACTGCTACGCACGCCCTCCTCCCTACAGCCAGTTGTCAAACACGTACCAGAACACCACTTATCTTATTTATCTCCATCCCTTTATGTTTTTAAAAGTTATTTCGATATATGTCACGTCTAAGAATGAAATAGCTACCACTTGTGTGCTGATCGCCTGGCTGAAAAACGAGAGCACTCATGAATTCAGTCGCTACCCCTGTACTCATTTCCCAAGCTCTTCCCCCTTCGCCCCTGCCTATAGTAGATCGCTGTGCTCGATTTGCTATCTGGGCCATGCGTTTTTTGTACTACTATGACGTACAGACGTGTTCCTAACCAATACATAGTATTGTACTTCATCACAGTAGTATACTGCGTGTTTTAAAATTTTATATAAATGGCATCGTAGAGTCTGTATTCTCCTAAATCCTGCTTTTTCCACTCAATGTTTCTGAGTCATCCATGTTGATACAATTAGCTTTATTTTATTTACTTGTATTTCTATACATGACTGTACCAAAATTTACCGACTCACTCACTCTCCTGTTGGTGGGCCCTTCCGGTTATTTCATTTTATTTTTGCAATTATAAATAACACAGCCTCTTCTTTTTTTTTTTTAATGACAGGTGACATTCAAATATTACAGTAGGTCCAAATGTGCAGCATAGTGGTTAGATATTTATATCATTTACTTACTCATGCCTCTTTTAACACATGGGACAGTTTTTCTAATATGCTTTCCGAGGAGGAGAATTGCTGGGTCACAGAGTATATACTTCTGCAACTTGACAATATTGCCCAATCACTCACCAGAGTAGCTGTGAGCTGAACGTCAAGAATGTTCACAGCACGTTTATTCGTAATAGTCCCCCAAATGGAAACAATTCAGATGCCAATCATCGGGAGAATGGAGAAAGAAATGATGGTATACCCATGTGATGGAACGCTACTTGGCAAAAAAAAAAAGCAAATGACTGCTACACACAACAACATGGATGAATCTCACAGATAGCACATCGAAAGAAAGAAGCCAAGAGCTCAGGTGACGTTCTAGACCACACAAAATGAACCTGCGAGGAAAGCAGTGAATACTAGTTACCTCAAGGAGAGGACATCAAGTGGGAAGCGG
Organism: Pteropus alecto; assembly: GCF_000325575.1. Taxonomy (NCBI): domain Eukaryota; kingdom Metazoa; phylum Chordata; class Mammalia; order Chiroptera; family Pteropodidae; genus Pteropus; species Pteropus alecto. Next base: position 4,402,110 of record NW_006430726.1, on the reverse strand, counting down.
CATGATGGGACCTATGGGTGGTGGTTACCCGGGTGTGTAGGTAGGTAACAAAAATCATCGGGCTCTACATTTAAGGTTTGTGCAGTCATTGCACTCTATCGAACGTGTGTGTGATGCCTCAATTCAAAAAAATGTAGAAAATGAAAGCAAAAAACCCTAAGTGGCTGAACTAGTTTACACCGTCACTGGCAGTGACCCTGACACTGGGTAGTGAGATTTCATTTTGTCTCTCTTAGTGGGGTGAAGTGGCATCTTACTGTGATTTCACTTGGCATTTCCTCTTTAGTGGTGAAGGTAGGCATCTGGTGATATGTTCGTTGGCTCTTTGAGTTTCCACTCCTGTCAGTTGCCTGTCCCCATTTTTTTGCCCATTTTTCTACGGGGTTGTCTTTTCTCCTTCATTGCAGAAGTTCTTATATATATATATGCTGGAAGCTAGTCCTTTGTAGATCATGTATTCCAAATACTGTTTTCCTGTCTAGGGCTTGTCTTTTCAAATTTTAAATGTCTTTTTATAATTCTAAGTTTTTAATTTCCATGTGCTAAAATTGATCAATTTTCATTTCTATCCTGCACTTATTGTTCCACCTTTATAAAATCCGTCCACTGTCTGAGGTAATAAAAATATTCTCTTAAAATTCTCTTCTAAAAAATATCCAATTAGTGCTTTTCACATTTAACCCATCTTAAATTTATACTTGTGTATAACAGAAGGTGGGGCAGATCCACTTTCTTTTATCCCACTTAAAAGAACGTGGAAAAAAAACAACAAAGAACTTGGTTTCTTCTACACAGAGGTTGGTAAGAGTTGAGTCGACCATGTGCTCACTTTACCTTGCAGTCTTGAGTTCCTAAGTGAATGCCCTTTCTGATCTCTTTCATCCAGGAAAATTATTTCTCCCAGCAGCCTCTTTTCTTCTTTCTGCCCTCTGCCTGCCATGGAAGCACTGAACACCTGAGCATATAAAAGACTACAGGGTCCCTCCTGTCCCCCTAGAACATTCATCTAAAAGTTACAGTTACACTTAAAACCTGTGTTGTAAATATGGGCCTTGATTGCAGAGCTGGTGCCAGGCATAGCTGGGCTCAAAGGCTGTTTGTTGACTGGGAGAATGGATAATGCTGTCTGTTTGTTCCTGCTCCTTCTGGCAGTGACCAGCTGTGGGGACTTGATGAAGTCATTTAATAGGTCCACCTCAGCCGCTTTTCTGCACCGTGGAAATGTAGTCAGAGGCACTGTTCTTCCTGCATACCCTGTAGGCGTGGTCCATAGGGCAGGGAGCAAGGACTCATCCACACCTGAGGCCATGACTATGCTTGGACTGAGCCACCCCTCCCTTCACCATCAACAGTGAGGGGTCAGTCAGAAGGAAGTGCACACACAAGGGTGCTGGAAGTTTCGTCTTCTCTGGTTAAGACTTCCGTCTCTGCAGCCAGGAGACGACCTGGGTTTGAGTCCTTGCTCTTCCACTTCTAGCTGGGAGTCCTTGGGCTAGTTACTTCTTCGAGCTTCAGTTTCCTCATCCGTAAAATGGGTTAACCCAGGTAAAACTGTCAGAACTGGGCCAAGCACATAGTAAGTGCTCAGTGAAGACCAATTCTATTACCTGCAACGTAAAGTTTAGAAAGAGATTTAGGCAGCAGAAATTTCCATTCCAAGTCACGTGAAAGATGCCATCTTTTTCTTATGGCTGGGAGTTTTAAAACATGCACGAGCTCCCAGGTACCTGTTCCTTTGGGCACTAGTCCAGGTTTCAGATTCTTATCTTCAGTTTGGGGTCAGGGAGGAGGAAGGAATGGAAAGGATCACAAGCTGGCAGCCAGTGAGCTAGCTGCATGGGGTCCCTGGACTTGCTGGGCTCGGCTCTTTTAATCTGAATTAGTGACCAAATTTAAAACTAGGAAGATTTCCCAATTTAATAAACAAACGACTTCCTGTTTGTCTTGAAAGATATGGCTGGGCTGGGACCTCATTCCTGCGCCGGATCCACCAGCTCACTGCCCTTTCTGTTGTGCATTTCTGTTGTGCTCTTACCCGCCCTCACTTGGTATCTGGGTGTGCCCCCCTCCCCATGAAGACACATGCTGTTTGTGGGCCAGGGTTAGGCTTGAGGGTGGGCTGCTCCTAGAAATGGAAGGGTCCCAGTGAAGTTGAACCGGAGGTATGGATTCCTGAGCTGCTGATGAAAAGGACCGTCCTGGGGAGGATGGGCAGTTAGCTAAGCAGCTCCCCTGAAGGGGAAGATGGTACAGCAGTCCATGGCTAGGGGGTGCCAGAGCCCCCTCTTGCCCTGCCCCTGTAGCCTTTACCTTCTCTGCCCTTGACCTAGGAAACCAAAGCAAGCCCTTCTGGGCGATACCCTGTGGATGAGGACGGGCTAGCTCGCTGTCGCTCTGAGTCGTCCTGGGGACTTCTACTCCAGCATCCATTCTTACCCTTGACACCTCCCATTAATGCTCCTGAAACACTAGGCTAGACCACTGACTTCCTCTCCTTCCACTGCCCCACAGAAACCTACAGTTCCGTCCCTCCTCCTCTTAGCCATTAGATCCCGGCCAGCCTCACCAGCCTGCCTGCAAGGCTGCAGCCCTGTCTTCCCAACGGCTGGGAGCCCTGAGCACAGTAAGTGCGTTATAAATAGTCTGATGAGGTTGCACAGGTAAAACACTTGGAGATGTTGGACAAACGCCGGTCCCTTTCCTCACTCCAGTCCCCTGTTTCTCCCTTTTCTATCCAACCTCTACGAAGTCTCCGGGGACATCTTTTGAAAGAGACTTGATACTGCCATTCTCCTGTTTACGATTCTTAATAGTTCCCTGCTGTCTGCAAAATAAAGCCCGTCGTTCACAAACTGGGTCCGGGCGTCCCTCCTGTGGTATCGGTACGCATTCTCCTGTCCCTCCGATGGGGCCGCTCTGTTCAGTCCCCCTCTCCGCCTCTGCTGGCCTCCCCGCCTGGAATGCCACCTCCGCCTCTGCGCTTCCGGTCCGCTCGCTCCTGCCTCAGCCACCCCACCCGGGAGCCCTTTGCTGACAACAGCCCGGCCCACGGTGGTCTGTCTCTCTCCCGCTGCGTGGCCCCCGCCCTGTCCCTTCTCTGTGAAGCCGCCTATCGCAGTCTGGCAGGCGCGTCGGATGCGGTTTCCCCCGGGAACTGCAGTCCAAGGAGGACCCCTGGTGTCTTTGGAACTTTCCGGTGTCCCCGGTGCCAGCACACGGAGCAGCCGGTCGAGCGTGGGCGCGCCTGCAGGAGCCGGGGGCGCGGGGTTGGCTCTCGCCAGGGAGCGCTCCTTGGAAGAGGAGCGTGGACCGTATAAAGGGGGCCTTGCTGACAAGAGGCATCCCCTGCGTCGCGGGGGCTTATAAATCGCGCCCTGTTTCATAAGGGGTAAACTGAGGCCCGGCGGAGATGAATGATGACTTGACCAGGGTCACTAGGTGAGTGGCGCGCTCAAGCTGGGGCCTTGGCCTCGGGGTGGGCGGCCGAGCCCTCGGCCCGGCGCTGCAAGGGGCGGGGCGGCCCGGCGGGGGCAGGGGCC
>NW_006430726.1:4327925-4397836 GCF_000325575.1 Pteropus alecto | reverse complement strand
TGAGTGGCGGGGGGGCAGGGCGCCTCCTCGTGACTCAGGGCCTTTGGGTTTAAAGGCGCCGCGGCCCTCTGGGGGCGGCCGGTGGGGACTCTGAGCTGCGCTGCAGACTCTTGGTGGCCTCGAGTGTCTGTCCAGACGGGAGCTGTGCGCACGGAGGGAAGTCCCCGCGCCCCGGACGCTTCCATTTCCCTCAGCCGTCGCACGTGAGCCCCAAAGCCACCGCGCCTGAGCTCACGCGCCTCGCAGCGCGACCCCCACCCCAGTCTCCTTCGTACCCAGCGGGCGGCTGGGCTGGCGGCCCAGGCAGGGCGGGGCTGCTGGCGGCCGGGCCCACCGCGCTGGGCCTGTGGGCACAACGAGCGCCACGACGGCAGCGACGCGGCCCCTTTAAGGCGGAGGGATCGGACCCCTCGTGCCGCGCGGGTTTCCCTGGTCAGAGAGGTCACGTGGCTTCACACGTTCGATTGGCGGAGAGCCGGAGTTCTGGGGCGGGGCCGGCCTGGCCGGGTGGGTCACGCGCCGGTGGGTGGCCCGGCACGTGCGACTCCGCTTCGCGCTGGGGACCCGTGGCTCTGAGGTGGGTCACGGGGACCTGGGGTCCGGGGGACATGCAGGCTGAGGAGTTGGCGCAAGCATGGCGCCTGGCCAGGGGAGAGGCGTGCATGTGGCCGCCGCTTTGCGTTGCTCTCCTCAGCCCAGACCCCGGTCAGGGCCCCAGCTCGCGTGCGGGTCGGTGCGGACTCGGCTGTGGCCGAAGGTTCGGCGGGAAAGTGGCGGAGGCGCAGACTGCTGTCCCCCCGGCCAGCACACTGGTGAGGGCGTGAGAGAGGCCTGCACCTGCTCTGGTCCCCGGGGCCTGGGGTTCGGACCCAGGAAAAGCTTACGCACCTTCGATTGTCCTACGTGGCGCCGTTCCCGGGCTGGGCCGCGCGTGGCTGTTCTCACGGGCAAATCCGCCCCAGCGTTCTTGCCTGGTTCCCATGGGCCCGGCGCTGCCCCAGGCACCGGGAAGGCCCGGGGACCTTGGCGCCGAGCTCGTCTTTCGGTGGCTCGCGAAGGAAGCCGGGCCTCGCCCCGCCCCCACCGCACGCCCAGCCCGCAGCCTGGGCCCTGGGCAGTGCCATATTTCCCTGGGCAGTGCCATATTTCCCTGGCACCTGCCTCCTTTGTCTCCCTGGCTACCGAGGCACGGAGTAAACTGCTGCTGTGCGTCATTTGCTGAGCCGGGCAAGTGGGCGGAGCGGGTCCTCTAGGCCCAGGTGGATCGAGGCCTCGCATCCACCCTGCGGTGACAGCTGCTGTCAATGTGCCTCTTGCAAGTGTGGTTCCCGAGGCCAATTTGCTCCCTTAGGCTCAGGTCCTCCTTGAACCTAGGGACACGTGCTGGGTTAAAAAGAAAAGAAACGACTGCTAAGAGGCAGAAGTAAACCTTGGAAGTCTCGGCTTGGCGGGGGTTCCTGGTCGGTTCGTTTTTGTGGTCGGTGGAACAGCAGTGGAAGGAAGCTCTGCTTCTGGAGCTCAGCGGAGCTCTGGGCTGTCGGGGGCCCCTCGGGACGGGTGTGCGGGGCCTCCCGCTGGTCTGTTCTCGGTCCTCATTGAGTGCCCCAGAGCGCGTTGCTGTCCAGTTTGTTTTTGTCACCGATTTCGCTTGAACTCGACTGCCCGCTTGCTAGAACTCGGTTTTGGACGTTCATGGCCCTGTATGCGAACCCATTTTTGCCGTGTAAAACTCTTGCCTTCCCCCTCCCATGCATCGTCTTGTAAACGTCTCCCTGTGTGGAAGGGCTGCTGTGCCCACCTGTGCCACCGCAGGTGGTCGGAGAGCTGATGTGTGAGGGGCATGATGGTGGAGCCGACCCTAGGCTCTGGATCTGGGGCGGTTCTGTGGTTCTCTTTCAGTGCGGTACACACACCAGTCCAGTGTCTGGTGAGGCAGAACCTGCAGGAAGGTGGTAGAGGTGGTGAGACTGCACGCTCAACACCAGGCTTTCTAACAAGCTAACAATAGTAGCTAAGTCTTAGTATTTTCACGGGTCACCAAGCTATTTGTTTTGATTTTGAATCTTAAAGTGGGCCGCAAACCCATAGCCCTTCCAGGGTCTGAGGTAACATCAAGGGAGTCAGGGGAGGGAAAGGAAAGAGCAGTGCTGCCTCTTAAGAGAGTGGTCAGTTGTTGGTTGTCATGGTGCGAATGTGGGCCCCGAGTCGATGGATCTGTGACTTTTTTCCTAGTTAAGCCGCCAATCTCTATTTTCTAAATGTAGCGATTAAAAGATCGTCAGCGTTGTGTGGACCGAAGGTACCATGTCTCTTAAGATTGCATTCCATGCAAGGGCTAGTTTGGGATCTGTCTGAGAACATCCCTTACACATTCTCTTTATTTTTGCATATGATGAGAAGGCTCAGAAATCGAGTGCTAAGGTTACTGAATGGTAAACCGGGGTGTAAACCTAGGTCTTTCTGGTGTCATAGCTCAACCTATGACACTGTGTATTCAGAGGGACCAGGGGTCATTGGCAGTGTACCTTGTGTATAAAACACAGTGTTCAATGGGCTGGTCACAGCGAACCTTAACTGCGGTTGGAGGGACTCTGGTGTCGTGGAAGGCAGTGTGGGTCTTCTGAGCTTTAGTGCAGCGGTGTTGACGTCGGGAGGAATGTGCTGTGTCTATCATTCCATGATGTGTGTGAGAGCAGTTAGCTGATCCTGAGAGAACCAGAGGTCTGGAGCAGTCAGGCTCCTCCCCCTGTGGGGTGACCCACCCAAGCCTCTGCACCAAAGATTTTCCTTTCTAAGAACAGTTAAAAAGTCACTAACTTTTTCCTTCTGAGATAAGGCAAATTTGAAATTACATCATTGTTTTAAGACCTATAAAAGTAGACTGGGGCTCGTTAAAACTCACCTTTTCTCTTAGCTAAAATTTCCATAATTTTGGCTCTTAGATTTCCAGGAAGAATTAATAAGGGTTTTAGCAGTACGTAGTAAAAATCTTCTGGGATGAGCTCCCAGGGCATCAAATAACCCCCCTAGGAATGAGGGGCCGGGCTTTCATTCTGGGCAAAACTTAGAATCCCAGCAGTGTACACAGCCATACTAGGAGATGCAAGGGGATATGTACCTCTATTTCTGTACCTTTTTCCCCCCATAGCTAAAGCATATAGCAGTAAAGAGCATATACAGACAGAGCCAAATCAATTTTTCTGAGAATGCCGATTCAAATACAAACCAGATAGCTATTTTACCTGTGGTCTGGAAAGTTTTTGGACAGATAGGAGCTTTAAAGTGTTACCTGTCCCCACTTGCTTCTCTAGAAACCTTTACAGGCCAAGTACTCGGGTATGAGTTCAATGTTTGGGAATTTGGGGGTGGAGGAGACAGGTGAGATGACTAAGTAGCTCTCTGCTGGTGTTTTAGTGTTTATGCTCTTGGTGATATCTGTGCAGATTTTCTCATTCATTGGTTCCAGGTTCCTTAGCTAAATAACTTTTCTAAAATTGTTATGTGTTTGTTGAAAAGATAATTCATTAGTGAGTTTGTAGTTCTGGCTGGACGTTTGGGACAGGAATGCATACCAGACCCAGAGATTAATGTTTAGGCTGTTGTCAGTAGCTAGTGGTGGAGGCAGTAAAAGAATCATGGGATCAAATAGCAAATTATTTTCTCTCCTATGGAAGAGCTGTGCTAATCCCATCCTGTTCTGCAAGTCTGCTTTTCCTAGTCAGTGCCTAAACTGTGGTGGCTCTGGGGACGACTTGCCAGAAAGCCTGGGGGTGGGGAGTGAGGAGTAGGAAGGAGGTCGGACCTAGAGGTTAAAGTGGAGGAGTTTACACGAAGAATGTTTGCTTCTGTTTGAGTTAAAACCCAGGAAGCACTGATGGCCCCTTTCAGGGATCATTCCGTCTTGGGTACTGCTTCCCCCCACCCTCAGCACCACCCCCCCTGCAGCTTTGAAATGCCCTTCCTTTCCTTTCTGCCATTGTTGCAGCCTCTTTTTAGTTCACAGATTCCAAACGCTGAAAGTTTTTATGTTCAAGACAGGACCCTCAAAATAAGGCATTTCTCAATTATAATAAATTGGCTGAAAAGATTGAACTAAAAGGTACATAATGTATGTAATTGTCCATAGGAAAATTATCTGCCTTTCCATAAAAAGTCAGTATCCAAATTTCAGCATTAAATTTGCATCATAGATATAATTTTCAGTGAGTTTTGCTATTGAGGTTTAAAAAGGCTCCTGTTGGGGATATTTTGCCTCCTTAATATATGTGTTTTAAACCACACAGGCCTGGGGGGGTAGGGTGGGCGGGTGGAGTTCCTGACTAAATGGGCTTTGCTTTCAGTCCCACGGAAGAACACTTAGGCAAAGATACCTTTAACCTCTACCTTGTTTTTTAGTATTTCTGTCTACTTGGAGCTCCTTTTTAGGTTACAGTGGGGTGACACTCTTTGCTTTGGTTTTTAAGGCTGCTTTGTGATGGCTTTCCTTGAGGTAATTGGAGACTCCCCAGAGGGCAGGTCTGAAGATTGACTTGTGTGCTAAAATGGGTCGCAGTTGCTGATTCTGAGAGTCACTTAACCATAACAGTGTTACCGGTTTCTTTATTCTCGACCAGCATAATATGCTCACGTAGGTACCTGGTATACGTGCCCACATCAGCATATCACGGGTTTAGCACCTTGGCCTGAAGTCTCCATTGACAAAGGTATGAGAGTAGCTCTCCTCCCTGGGAGAAAAGCAGTTACCTGGAAGGGTGGGTTGGGTTTTTTTGTGTGTCTTTTGACAGAACACTTAATCTCTTACTAAACACCAGTGCTCTCTGCATCCTGGTTTTGTGCTCCTGGCTCTGATACCATCTGTCTCCTGAGTCTGCCTTTTCTCCTGAGACACTTTTTTTAAGCTGTAAGTTTGAAATTATTTTGAAGCTGAAAAGGTGTTAGGGACCTGTCTCTCAGGTATAATTTGGAGCTGACTGACACCGAGCTCAAGTTATAACGTCTGAGTCTGTTTTCATGGACAAGGAGAATTAAGCTCAGAATGAAAAGTGGTGGTTCTAAGCTTATGCCGTGAGGGGGTAATAAACCCCGGCCTGGAACCCAGGTCTCTTTATTTCCAGACTAGTGTTATTTCTAGAATTTATGCACCTTGGCATCTGTTATGTTGGTCTCCGATTAATCACATTTACTTAAAATTCTCACTTGGTTCATAGGATTCTAAGGCTTTCTTCTTTTTTTTTTTTCCTCCTTCCTTCTTTGTGATAGGTCTTTTCTTGTCCTGGCACTTACAGGCTTCCTCCTCCCCTGAATGCCACATTCCCTATGGTTCATTCTGTTGGCTCATTCTTGTCCTCTTACACAGAGGGCCCGTGTATTCCTGTAGCACCAATTCTCTCTCTGTGATCAGGTTTTAGGTTGAACCCTTTAGCCTTGATTGTTCTCAAGACCTGTAGTTCTCATGGGCCTCCTGGATGAATGTGTCTATTTCAGGCATATTAAACCCAGAAGGTCTAAAAGCAGAACCATTTTCTTCCCTTTCCTCATCTCCTGGGGCTCATCTAATTCTAGCCCCTCCACCCAATTAGTATTACTACCATCATTGAAGATTCTCTTTGTCAATAGCTTGACTCAGTTTTTATAAGCATCAGTCTTGTCTAGCATGGTTTTTTTTTCATTGCAAACCACATTGGTTATATGTGAATTGCCTATCATTTTTACAATCTTTGCTCAGTGAGTTTATACAATTAGTTTCTGGTAAGAGACAGACGTGGGGGTGAAAATATTTCTCCCTAACTATCGGAAAGGATTTTTTTTTTTTTTTTTTTTTTTTTTTTACAATTACGCTCGTGTCCTCTTGGGAGAAAGAACTCCAGGTGTTTTCATTTTTATTTTTTAATTTTTTTTTTAAACCATTAGAGGCCCCAGTACAGAAGGATGCACTTTCCACCCTTCTCCTTAGCTGTTCTCATCTGTTCACACCCATCACTCTGTGCGGCTCCGCCATGCTGGTGGTCCTGTTGCTCCCTAGACTCCTCCCTCTGACTCTGGGTCCTTGGTTCTTGATGGATGGTTGTATCCCCCAAGCTGAGTGGTGAGCTCTGAGTAAGAGGGCCTTTTCCTAACCCATCCCCCCAGGAACGACTAGTGAGATGTTGCATGATTACATACAAAAATTTTAAGGTGAAACTCAAACTTCCCTTGGAATTTTGGACTTTAAGAGGCTGAATTTAGCTCTGCTGGTCGGGATGGTATGCGAGCTCTGCCATCCTGCTGCTTTTCCTGTTCATAGTGCCCTGCCTGGGTTTAGGAAGGTCTGTCAATGCTAAAGCTTCTGAATATTTCACAAATGCAAACAAACAAATGGCAAACCCTCCATTTATGTGCTAAACAAGTAAGTAAGCTTCTTGATGAACTTGCCTAGGGTGAATAAATTGAAAGCATAGTTCCGAATAACGATTTAATCACCTATATGGAATTGGGGGACATCTGTCACTAATAAGTTATTTATCGAGCATGTCCAGGTACTTCGTGTATTTCCTATTATTACAAAGTCTACAGAGTAGGTGGCACTCCACTTGCTTGAGGCAACCAGAACTCAGAGAAGTGACTTAAGTGGTGAACTTAGTATTGGTACTCCAAAGCTTGTTTTCTTTCTACTTTGTACTACCGCGATTCACGGTTTTGGGGAGAACTCTTTCTTTGTGGAAAAGGGGAATGATTTTTTCAGACTGTAGTCTCCCTCCCCCTCCTCTTCTGTTGAGGGTTATTGCTGTAGAAAGCCACTGTTTCATGGCGGGAGTGTCAGCTTTTATCTGTTGAAAAGGAGAAATTTGAGACCTTCTAAAAAAATTGCTAGTATTATCAGAGATTTCTCATGAACCATTCTTTCTGACAATAAGTAGGTATAACTAGTTTTATCTTGAGGCCATTTTTAGCCAGTAACAGTAGGAATTGTTTTTCTTTTTAGGCTTGCCTGTTATTTCTTCTCTAGCCTTGCCAATTATTTCTTCCTGTTGATCCGTGATTCTCGATAGTATTAAGGTTTGCATTCTCTTGTAAGTCTCTGATCTGTCTTAAAGCCTACCTTCCTGTCCATAGCGAAAGACCAAATAAAGGTCAAAAAAAGCTGCAGAAGATTTCACTTCATGGCAAAATATGCCAAAAATAACGGTGAAAGTTATAGCAGTATAACCCAAGGGGGAAAAACCTAGTTTTCCTAGTAGTAAAACATGAGTATTAATTCAGGCATCTAAATTGATCGCAAGTTAAGATAGAATATACAGAGTAAGGGGTCTGTAAGTATAGAGATGGATAGAAGATGCTTGTTTCGCAGATAAGAAACTATGCAATAATTTAACTGCATCACTGTATTCTATAGTAGGTTTAGGTTTTAGGCAGTTTGATTTGTATTATGTCCTTTAATTAAGCTTTTAGAATCAAATGATTAGGAAGATTAGGCATAGAAGGTCCTGGAGTCTTCAAAGGAATAGTCAGCCTAGGTCTTTATACAAATTTTCTCCTTTAATGAGTAAATAGATTCTTCTCTTCAAGGATCCGTGTTGCGGCCTCTGATCCCTTGGTTCAGTAATAATGGTACTGCCGATAGACAGCACCTTTTTGTTCAGCGTGTAATCATGTGCCAATTGCTCTGCCCAGCGTGTTACGTGTGTAACTCACGGAGAGCCCCATGAGATGGTATTATTGCTTCTATCCCTACTGTACATGTAAGAAAGCTTGTAGATCTGTGCGCACCTGACATTGCCGGCTTTGATCTTTTTTTTTGTCTCAAGGCACAGCACTGGTACTTAACGATGTGACTATGCAGCTTGGGTGGAACACTTAGCTTACTTGCATTCTGATTTCACGGAGCCCTCTGGGTCTCTGATTTGGCATACTCGAAAGAAGGGGAGAGAGGGAGTTATCGCATAGATTTGCTTCTGAGTTTGTAGGTTATGGCGCCTGTTCCTAACAGGGTTGGGAGTGGGGCAGATTGGCCAGGTGTACTCTTAATTAGATTTTCTCAGACCGCTGGGGATGGGAAGATTCTCAGGGCTTCCTCTCCTGGGAAAGTAGGTTTCTCCCAGAAGCCTCCAGGTCTGCATCTTCCCCAGGCTTCTGGGGCACTCTCCTCCCTGGGTCTCTGGCCTCCATCTTTCCGGTGGTTGCTCGTGGTCTCCTTCCGCGACTCACATACAGCTGTCATTTACTTGCTTGTAAGTGTGCCAGGACCATACAAATCATATCTGTCACAGCAAACAAAACTGAGTTAATTTTTTATTATGAGGGGCCTTTTGTATTGTGAGGGGCCTTTTAAAGTTTGGAACCTCTGATGGTGAAGATAATCTAACTTGTAACCTGGCACACGAGGCTGCCCTTCCAATCCGCTCTTTTCTCCCACAATTAAAGTGCCACACGATGGACCACTTCTGGTAATGTTCCTCTGTGTTCTTCAGCCCTTCCTCTTACGCTTGCTTCCAGGCAGAGCCTCTTCCTCTGAACCCCCTCGGCTTAGAGGACAGTGTGTGTTGACGGTGCAGCGCGTAGCTTGTGTGGTGGTTGTCAACAGCATGGTCAGGTCTGGGCACCCTTCCAAGACTTGATTTTCTTTTGGTTGAGTCTCTGTCTAATCTGCTTACCTTTAGGGTGCTCATTGTACATAGCAGGCAATGGGCAGTGTTTGTTAAGCAGTGAGTGAGTGGAACGTGTCGCCTTATGATCTGCAGAGTGATTGTAAATGCTTGTGTCTTAGCCTTTGTGAAGTTGCCTTAGTGAAGTGGAAGATCATCTTAGAAATCTACAGTTGTGAAAAGGGCCTTGTGTCAGTGGATTTAACCACTCTCAGTGGTGCTTCTCTGGAGGGCTTGGGAAAATGAGCTCGTAGGACTATGAATTCTGGTCGTACTCACAGCTTGCAAAGGATGCCACTCTTTTCAAGAGCTCGAGAATGACGGGGACTCAAGGTTGTCCCTTTAAGGCCATCCTGCAGAGATTGTAAAACTACATGCTCACAGTCATTCTCATGCTGACCTGGAATTTTTGATAGGCTAAACAAAGTAACCCCCGGCTTTTAATGGTTTTGTCGAAGTGACCAACTCTCACATCTTAAGTGCTTATTTCTGTCCTTGGTCTGTTTTTAGTTTATTTTCCCCAAGGCAACTGGGAATGATAGAGCTGATGAGTCAGACTCCCCTTAGAAGAGTCTGTCCGCCAGTATTTCGTAACTTACTATGTCAGGCACTGGATGTGGTGAGTGAGGGAGATTGAAGAGTGAACGGGTACCCGGATTTCTGTCTAGGGCCTCTGGTGGGTAATGATGTGACTTACTGAGATAGAGAATACCAAAGGGTCACTTCCGTGTGGGGGTTCCATTCACAGTTATATATCTCAGAGTGCTTTTGTTGTTCAATAATGTCTCGCAGGAGTCGTATGTGCCTTCAGTGACCACGTGGAACTATACAGCTTAAACAGTTCCTTGGGGTGTTTGCCACTTACCACATCTTCTCCTGTAATTACCTGCTGTAATCTTCAGGTGTACAATAGCAGCTACCATACGCCAGGCACCATGCTAACCGCTTTATATATTTCATCAAAAGGTTGATCGATACTCTTTTCCCATTTCACAAATGGGAATCTGAGACACAGAAGTAACTGCCAATAAATGGCAGAACCAAACTTTTTAAACACGTCTTGAGATAGGATTTACAAAACCATAAAATTCACCTTTTAATGTACACGTCAGTGATTTTTTTTAGTGTATTAACAGAGTTTTGCAGTTATAATCTAATTGTAGAATATTTTCTTCTCAGAAAGAAACCTGTACCTTTTAGCCACTTCCCCTCTAACCGCCCCGCCCCTAGTTGAAGGTAGCTAATCTTTAGATTTGCTTTTTCTGGACATTTCATGTAAATGGGCTCATATAATATGTGGTCTTTTGTCACTGGCTTTTTTCACTCAGCGTAACGGTTTAGAGTTTTATCTGTGTAGTAACACGCGTCAGCACTTCATTCCTTTTTATTGGTAAATAGTATTCTGTTGTATAGCTAGATATACCCCAAGCTTTGACCCAGGTATGTCTGGTTCTAAGGCTCATGCTGCTGCTTTCATGCCCTGCTAATTCCTACACAGCTCTCAGAAGAGTAGAGGGTTTTTGAGGCAATTCTCTCAGGGTCACTTGCACATAGCAAACACTCATTCAGTATTTTACTATACAGGCAGGAAACCAAGTCCTTGTTACTTCATCTGACTCATGGTGTTGGGTTGGGAGAATGGGGGTGTGAAGGCTCCATTGACCATAAAGGAGTATAGAACAATCTAAAGGTCTTTTTTCTGTGTCCAGGAGGAAGGAGCGGGAAGGATAAAAGATTGCTGGGACAGCCAGGAACCACCTGCGCTCTCGAAGTGCAGCAATGCCAGTATCTTCCGACGGATAAACGCCATACTGGATAATTCTCTGGATTTCAGCGGAGTCTGCAGCACACCCGTAAATCGAGGAATTCATGATCATTTGCCAGGTGACTTAGGTGTGAAACCTTGATGCATGTGTGCAGGGCTGTTTCTAGGCAGTTTCCTTGTGAAGCATCTGAAGAAATGACCTTGAACCTCTGGCAACACTTGCCCCTCCCGTAGTTTCCTTTGTGGATTGGGTCCCCCCTCTGGGTGAAGACAGCCTTTGATTATAATGTAGAAATCTATTTTGTAATACTCAGGAAGATTAGGTAGAAAAGGATAGGTCATGGTGACAGAACTATGTGTAGAATTATAATGTGAGTCATGTATATATAATAGTGATTTTTCTGGTAGCCACATTAAAAAAAGTGAAATTATTTTATCCAACATACATGAAATATGACAACATTTAATCAATATCAAACTATTAATGAGATTTTATATTCTCGTTAGTACCAAGACTTCAAAATCCAGTGTGTATTTTACATTTACAGTGCTGCTCAGTTAACTACCTATATTTCAGGTGCTCAGTAGTAGCCACATGCGACTCGTGGCTACTGTATTAGACAGCATAGCTCTTGACTATTTTAGTTGCTTTTAAACATGAGTGCAAGTCTACAGGCTTTTTGTTTTTACGCTATATAGGCTTGTTCCGCAGAGTAGTGGAGGGGAGTGGACAGCGCCTTCAGCAGGTGACACTTCACAGGGAGGTTTGGATGTCTTAAACCTGTTTCATAACTTTTTTTGTGGGAGTTGCAACATATAATAAGAATGTTGATGAAACGTTTTTCTGTTTGAGTCATTTTAGGTGAAAGTGAACATATTTTTAATTTTTAAAATGGATGTTGAAAAAAATTTAACCACAAGTATTCTCAGAACAAGGGCTGGTAATTGCTGCTTTTTAGTTATGAATTTATTTTTTTAACTTGGCCTTAGAAATAATTCCCACAAAGATTCAAGAGTATGTGAACATAAAGTAGCTAAATGTTTGAGGGAAAGGTTCGTTACAAAGGAGACTGACTTGTAGAATTTGTTTTTACTAAATTATATTGGAGGGCAATTGAAGGAAGGGTCTGGGGAAGGGCTGGAGGGTCTTGTCTCTTCTAAATTCCAAAAATCTATATATGTAATATTTTCTGTTAATTAGAGTAAGTCATGAGCTAACCCTTATTTTCTCCTTCTGCTTATGCCAAGTTAAAAATTCAGAGAATTTGCTCGTTCTACATATGTGTTCTACTTCTCCTCCTTTGAGAAAGTTGCATGGATTATATTCCAACATGAATGACAGTCAACAGTGGCTCAGTTTTCACTGGGTTGCTTCAGATATGCCGGAAGCTTTTGTAGTTACAGCAAAGTATTTTTCAGCTAATGCTAGGCTATTGGACTGCCTAAGGGAAAGGACCCCTGGTTAGTGAGAGAGGAGTGGTGAGGAGTGCACTTTTGCAATTTTCCAGGAATCCCAGTCGTCTCGCTGGTAAGATGCCAGGCTCTGGAGATGGTGTTACTCTTGTACCCTGCTTATGCGAGTGGTTGGTCAGATGACAAGGTGCGTGTAGACTTCGTGGTCTTTTCAGACGCTTCCCAGAGCAAAGGAGGAGAAGTACCTGAAGTTAAAGCCTACATCTCTGATTACTCGGACATAGTATAAATCTCTAAACGTAGGATTGTTTGATCAAATAAGTATCTCTTAAAGCTTTCAGTACACACATCAGCTTTTCTTCATTAATCTGTGTATCTGTCCTGTGTCTTTGTTATTACAGCTTTATATTAGATTTTGGTATTTGATAGTGAAGTCCTTTAGCTTTATCCTCCATGATTCTTGGGTTTTTTTTAGATTTTTGCATTTCCATAAAAATCTTAGATTCAACGTGTCATTCTTCCTACTCTCACTCCCTACCAACTCTGCTGGGATATTCATTGGGATTGCACTTAATCTACGAATCAATTTGTGGAGAATTGACATGTTGACAACAAATCTTCCAATTCATGAAGCTGTTTTATCCTCTTGTTTATCGAGTCATCTTTAATTTTTCTCAGTTTTGTAGAAATCGCAAAAATCCTTTTTCAGGTGTAACTGTAGTTCTTGATAGGTGTCTAGTGCTGTTATAAATGACAATTTTTTTAGTGTCATTTCCTGTTTGCTTGCTGCTGCCTGGTAGTGTTTTCTAACGTGGGCTCCAGATCCGGGTGTACTGGTTTCGGACATTTGGGTCCCTCTGATGTGCACATTGAGGTTCATGGTATTCTGTATCCTAAATATTCTGTAGTTTTCAGGCTGTGAATGGTTTTATTCGCTTTAGTTGCCAGGTGTGGTTTTTGGAGGATATAAGGAGAGTTAGATTTAGGTAGCTGCCAGTTTCCTATAGAAACCAGAAGTCTGATCTTTATGTGTTACATTTAGGTCCTTTTGTTAAGGACTGTTTTGTTAATTTTGTATATGGTGTTAGGTAAGGGTCCAACTTCATTTTTTTGCATGTGGCTGTCCAGTTTTCCCAGAATCGTTTGCTGAAGACTTTTCCTGCATTGAACAGCATTCCTTTCAGAAATCATTTGTCTTTTTAGTCTTCTAATGTTTTTTAATGAACATAATTTCTTCATTTTAAGGTGGTTCCAATTTATCACTCTTTTTTGTTTACAGTTAGAATTAGCATTTTCATACCGTACTTCAGAAATCTGTCTTTTTTTGAGGAAATGAAGATATTTCTTATGTTATTTTTGAGAAGCTTGCTTGGTTGATTTTTTTGGACAATATTGTAAATGGAATTATTTAAAATTTTTTTATTTCCTAATTACTTGCTAGTACATAGAAAAGCCTGTGTATATTCATATATTTAAAGTCCTTGCTGTATTTGCTTGTAAATACTAATAATTTATTTATGGAGTCTTGTGGATTTTTCTGTATACAAACATGTTATCTCAAATTATGAAAGTTTTATTCCTTTCCAATCCTGTTCTTTTCATAACTTACTTCTTCGGCTTAGATTACGCAGGAGAGTGTTGAATAGCAATGAGAAAGACCAGCATCTTAGTCTTTCGGAGGGAGTTACATGGACAGAAGCCTTAAGCATTTTACCATTAAGTGTATTAGCTTAAGTTTTTGAGATATTCTTTTTCTGATTAAGGATGTTAATTTCTTTTCGCATTTAATGAGGATTTTTTTTTTAAATCATGAGTAGGCATTAAATTATTAATTTTTTCTGTATTCATTTGACTTTTATCATTTGTTCTGTAAATGTGGGACTAACATTCGGAAAAGAATACCAAAGTGAAACCAGCGTGGCATTCTTGGAGTACACCCAACTTGGTCCTGATACATTTTATTTAGTATATTGCTGGATTTGGTTTGCAAATGTTGTCTTCAGGATTTTTGTGTCCTTGCACGCACAGATCACCTTGTAACTGCCCTTCCTTAAAATATCTTTGGTATCAAGGCTATGCCAGCCTCTTGGAACAAATCAGTACTTTATTTTCCTGGTTTTTTGTTTGTTTGTTTGTTTGTTTTGGAAGAGCTTGTGTAAAATTTAGTGTTCTTTGAATTTTGGCACAATTTACTGGTGAAACTACCTGGCCTTGGAGTGTTTTTATTTTGTTTTTGAAGGAAAGTTTTAAATTATGGATTCAATTCCCTTCATAGACATAGAATTATTCATAGTTCCTTTTTCTTCTAAGTTTTGCTAAGTTGAGTATTTTCTAGGAGTGTCTCCATTTTGTTTCAAATTTCAAATTCATTGGCATAAATTTATGTGTAATAGCCTCAGTGTTTTAGCATTACTGATTTTTTTTTTATTGAGGCATGGTTGATATGCATTATATTAGTTTCAGGTGTACGAAATAATGATCATAGTAAGTCTAGTTAACGTCCATCATCACATGTAGTTATAGGATTTTTTTATTATGATGGAGACTTTTAAGATGTACTGTTAGCAACTTTCACATGTGCAACACAGTATTAACTATAGTCACTGTGCATGATAGCTGTACTGTACATTATGTCCCCCCCAGTTATTTTATAACTGGAATTTTGTACCTTGTGACTCCTTTTACCCATTTCATCCATCCCACAGCTCCCTCCTCTGGCGACCATCAGTCTGTTCTCTGTATCTATGAACTTGGTGGTGGTGGTTGTGTTTTTTGATGCTACATATAAGTGAGATCATATGGCTTTTTGTCCTTCTCTGAGTTATTTCACTTAGCTTAATGTCCTCAAGGCCCATTATGTTGTAGCATGTGGCAAGCTCTCATTCTTTTTTATGGCTGAGTAATAGTCCATTATATAAATATACCACATCTTTTTTATCCATTCGTCTATCAGTGGACCCTTAGGTGTTGTTCCCATATCTTGGCTATTGTGAATAATACTGCAGTGAACGTGGGGGTACGTACATCTTCATGAATTAGTGTTTTAGATTTCTGCAGATACTCAGAAGTAGAATTGCTGGATCATATATGGCAGCTCTATTTTTAATTCTTTGAGGAACCTCCATACTGTTTTCCATCACGGCTGCACCAGTTCACATTCCCACCAACCATGCACGAGGGACCTTCTCTCCACATCTTCGCTAACACTTGCTGTTTCTGTTTTGTTTGTTTGTTTTTGATGATAGCCGTTCTAACAGATGTGAGGTGATATCTCATGGTTTTGATTTGTGTTTCCCTGATGATTAATGATGTTGAGCATCTTTTCATGTACCTGTTGGTCATCTGAATATCTGTTCAATCCTCTGACCATTCTAAAATCACATTTTTTTTTTTTTTTGGTATTGAGTTGTATGAGTGAGTTCTTTATCTACTTTAGATATTAACCCCTATCAGATAGATATACGATTTTCAAATATTTTTTCCCATTCATTAGGTTGCCTTATTATTGTGTTGATGGTAGAATTAAAATGTTTTTTAAATTTTAATGTATTTTATTTAATTCAAAATATTTCCACATGTGATTTATATAAAAAAGTTAACGAGGTATTTTATAATCTTTTTTCATACTAAGTCTTCAAAGTGCAGTATGTATATTTTTAAATTTTTTATTGCTATATAATTGACATAAAACATTGTGTTTTAGGTGTACAACATGATTGATAGACGTCTTTATTACAAAATGATGGTTTATTTTAATGATATGCATTATATTTTTTACTCATGGCCCATTTTGATTTGAATTGTAAATTTCATCAGAAATGTTAATATGTGTTTAGGTTTCATAAAATTTAAAGTTGAAAATGTAGATGCACAAGCTTAAGTTCTGAACCATACTTAAAAGGTTTTCAATAACAGACTTGAGTTACAGTTCTTTAATTTTAATTAATTAAAATTTAAAATTCATTTCCTTAGTCGTAACAGCTACTTTTAAGAGCTTGGTGGTCTCATGTGGCTGGTGGATCCTGAATTGCGCATGACAGTTCTGGAGGGCTGCGTGGCGGAGGGGTAGGCCAGTGAGTGGCATCGGTCCTCTTTTGTTCGCCTAGAGCTCTTTGGCCTGGTAGCCAGTCTAGGTTTTGCTCATGTCCTCAGCTCTCTAAGAGAAATTCCTGGCTGTCATGTTTACTGATGACTGCCATTGTACCATAGAGTGTCCCCTTGTGAGATTGTCTCAGTCAGGGTTTGATCTGGAAGCAGAACCATGAGTACTGCAGACTAAGGGGTTTATTATAGAGCGTAGACATTACACAGTTGAGGGAGGAGTGGGGGTTGAAAGATCAGGGAAGTGTCACTAACCAGCCCTCCTGCAGCACCAGTGGACAGTGGCTGGACAGATGTGACAGAAAGCCAGACACATCTAGCTGCCGGAGTTGGATGTGCAGGGGAGCTGGTGGAGAGTCTGCAGAAGGCTCTTGCCACTGCTCCTGGTGGTGGGCCTGGCCTTGTTCTTGTCTTTAGGGCCTGCTGCGGGGCAGGGAGCTAGATGTGACGTGGGGGAGAGCAGGCCCAAGTGGGAACCTGCCAGCCCCTCTCTGTCTCTGTGTCCAGCTCTGCCGACCTGATGCTCTGTCACTTTCTCAACCCACCTGTAGAGAGGGGTGCAGAACAGCACTTGGACTTGAGAGCTGTACAAGTATAGAAGGGCTGCAGTGGAAAGTGGGAGTGGGAGCCAGCCCCTGAAAAGATGTACACATTGTAAGATTGCTCCAGAGCCCTGCTGCAGACTCTGCCTTTCTCTCATTCTGTAAAGTAGGTAATGTGATGTTTAATTTCTAAAAGCCTTAGTCTGCTTTGTACCATCTCCATCTGCTGGAATGTCAGAGCTTTGTCACCGAAAGCTAAGGCTCCATCACAGGTAGTGATGATTATTCCCACTTTAGTGCATGCATTCGATTTCTGAATGTAGATGTTTTACATCTTTTTGACTGAAGAAGAAATGAGTGCAGTTACAGGGGGAGAAGGAGCTGCAGAGATCAAGGGTTAAGGCTTCTGGAATCAATGCTGGGGAGAGTGTTTCTGCTGTGCAGCGACGGCCTTGGACTAAGTAGACTCCAAGGTCCCTTGTATTCTTAATGTTCTGTGATTTATTGTATTTAAATTGAATTATAATCATAATTTATATTATTGAACTCATTTCAAATTTAAAATCTTTTAATATGAACTTTTCTTTGTAAGTATTAAATTTTTTCACCAAATTTATTCGGGAATATTAAATGAGTTACCTTACCCTGTTAAATAACTGGTATTTTTTTCTTGGTACAATAATATGGTCATCGTAAAAAATTCTGAAGAAAACACAGAAGGGAAAAAATCATATGCAATCCCACTACCCAGAATAACCACTTTTAACATTTTAGTGTATCTCTCCAGTGTTTTTCTTATATATACCTATTAAATTGAAAGTTTTCTGAAAACACTATGTAGTAATTTGCCTCCTTCACTTTTTTTTCTCTTTTTGTCATTGATTTTCTATCTTTTTCCATGCTACGTTGCATTTTACTGTGTAGATAGATGCATTATGGGATTCTTAACCTGGATTTATGCGTAGAATTCATGGAGTCTAGTAACTTGGGCAGGTAAGAACTTAGATCTTTATTTTTCACCACTAGTTAACTGAAATGTAACATTTTCTATTGTAAATGGAGGCAATAAATCATAATTGTATTAGCCCGATTTAATACCTTGGCAATAGTAATCATCATCAGTAGGATGATTAGACATCTTGCATCTGATTCCTTTACAGTTATTGCACATATCTCTTGAAATGTTGATTACGCTCATCACTACTTCAAAATTATGATCACTGTTTTATATTTTTAATGGTATTTGTTGAGGGTATCTATAGGCTTTAGCAGACTGCCGCATAGTTCACAGTACAGAAAGTTGAGAATTTCACACTTTTGGAGATAGTTTGCTTAAATAGGTGTCTATTTTAAACAGTAGAAGTACTTAAAGTTTTTGCCTACATCCGTGATAACTTGGATATAGTATAAATCTCTAAAAGTAGAACTGTTTGATTAAGTATCTCTTAAAGCTTTTAGTGCATTTGTCAACTTACCCTCCAGAAATAATGTACGAATTTACTCTCTTTCTGTAGTAAATGAAAGCACCCAGTCTTTTTTAAACCACTAGCTTTTAAATTCTCTGGATCTGTTGTGATTTGGCACTGTAAGGGGTCTCCAGTTTGTCACGTTCGAGGAACACCATAGTAAAGTAACATTTCACTGTGTTTGGATTATGCTAGTTTCATGTACAGCTTGGGGACAGCACATGGATAACATGTTGTATTCCAGCATCAGAGTCTTCAAGAAGTTCTGGTTCAGGCACTCCCATACTGGAGGCCATGGGTTAGGTGGAGTTGGACTTTTCCTCTCCTTGAAGAAGTTAAATTGTCTCCTCCAGAATGTGCACACATGGCAGTGGAACCTTGGACACACGCGGGTGTGAAATCGACATTCTGAATAAGTGGGAAATGGGCGGTAATAGGAATGGGGAGGAGCTAGTATTAAGAATTGAACTCCTGGGGCGGGGGGTGTGGATTTAGTACAAAGCTCCATGGGGACTTAAGTAGAGAAAAGAGAAAGAATGCATTAATTAGTTACTGATAAAACAAGTTTGAGTTGGGATATGTATGACCTGGGCTGAGAAAGCACCCCAGAGCAGGAGAGGCAGGAGAGGAGGTAGGTCCCTGGATTAGGATCCTACCTCTGTCACTTTGTACCTTTGTCAGTTTGGCCCTCTCTGGGCCTCGTTTGCTTTCTAGTAGAGAAGAGATTTAACCAGCTGGTCTTCAGCTCCTTTCCCGCTTCCCTTCGTGTCCAGCTCTCTCCCCCGGTGCTGGGGCGGCAGAGGGTTTGTCCCAGAGTCTCATTCTGCCTGTGTGATTGCTTGCTTGGTCAGTCCTTGCCAAAGGGCCTGCATTACACAGAACACTCTTACTTGCTAATGACCAAACACCTAATTAGAACAAACTTTAGCAAATCGTGGGATGTGTGGGAAGGCTTTTGACATATAATTCACAGAATAGGAAGAAATCTCTGAAAAACTAAGGATGCTGAACCCAGAGCTTCCAGTTTTGTCAAGGTTCTGTCTCTTTGCTGTCTCTTGCCCAGGCGGGTTTCATTTTCTCCTTTTGCACAACTTCCTATTATCTGAGGAAGGGGCTCTGCTCACATCCTCTGGTGCCATGAAGTCAGGAAATGGTTCTTCCTCCTAGATCAAATTAGAAAAATCTCAAGGAAAGACTCCCAGTTAGCTTGGTTTGAGTTGTGCCCATTCTTGGAATGGTCTCTGGCCATAGAGATGGGTTACTCTGGCCCAGGTGGGTCAGGTGCCCACCTGTGCACCAGTGAGACAGAATCCTGCAAGAAGATGACATTTGCCTTTAGGACCACTTAGCTGGCATAAGAAGAAACAGTTCAACAAAAGCTGGTGCGATGGGTTTTGTAAAACACAGTCTTAAGGATTCATGAACCAGGCAGCAGCATCTTCAAACGTTTGTGTGTCTACCTCCTGTTTTTTAAAAACGATGTAACCCATGAGACACCAATTCACACCCATTAGGATGGTTGTTGTCTGATAAAAATAAGTGTTGAGGATGCGGAGAAATTGGAACACTTGATCATTGCAGAATGTGAAACAGTGCAGCCATTGTAGTAGACAGTATGGTACACCCTAAACGAAATTAAACCTCGAATACTGTATGACCCAGCAGTTCTACTTTTAGGTATATGTGTAAGAAAATTGCAGAGATGTGTACACATATTTGCACGCCGATGTTTATAGCAGTATCAGTTATAATAGCCAAAAGGTGGACGTAACACAGATGTCCTTGGACAGATGTGTGAATATACATACAACATGTGGTATGCCCATTGCAGTGGAATAGCATTCAGCCTTAAAAGGGAAGGGAATTTCGATACATGCTACGACTTTGATTTATCTCGAAGACATAATAAGTGTAATCACCCAG
Organism: Pteropus alecto; assembly: GCF_000325575.1. NCBI lineage: Eukaryota > Metazoa > Chordata > Mammalia > Chiroptera > Pteropodidae > Pteropus > Pteropus alecto. Next base: position 4,378,005 of record NW_006430726.1, on the reverse strand, counting down.
TCAAAAAGGATTAAATATTGTATAATTCCATTCCTGTGAGGTACCTAGAATAGTTGATTCATAGAGACAGAAAGTGAAGGTCAGAGGCTGGAGTTGGCGCTAGTGGGGACTTAGTGCTTACTGGGAGTTTCAGTTAGAGATGGAAAAGTTCCGACGCTGGATAGTGGTGAGAAGTGCTCAAAAGTGTGCACGTACTTAAGCCTCTGAGTTGTACAATGAAAATGGTAAAACTTTGTTACGTATATTTTACCACAATAAAAATCATTTTTAAAAATTACTCCTGTCTAAACCAATGCCATCCTGGACAAGCCCGATTCTGTCTGATCTCAGAAGCTAAGCAGGGTCGGGCCTAGTTAGTACTTGGATGGGAGACCACCTAGGAAAACCAGGTGCTGTAGGCGTTAAAAAATAAAAAAATAAGGCAAGGTCCTTGCAATTGCAATCTGTGAGGTCAACCAAGGGTTGCCTCACCTAAAAAAAAAAAAAAAAGGTACTCCTTGCACATTTAATCTGGTATCTAATTTTCATCATAAATGAAAATGTATCCAGTGGAATCAGTAGAGATTGGTACCTCTCATCTATTTAAAAATATGTAAACCAGTTCTTCAACACTGGGAAATTTTTCATTATCCCTTGTCTTTTTTAATTCATATTTCTAGTACACTTCTCCCACAGAATTTTATCCTAGTATAATATTTTGCACTGGAGTCTTCTGTGGATCACATTATACTTCTCTGCAATAGAAATAGTACATAAATTGAAATTTTAAATTATTTCCTAAGACTCAAAGGCTGTATGCGTTCTGGATTGTGTGGCCATTGATTACTAGGACCATTGTTTAAGACAATCTAAATGTTACAAATTTTTGTAAAATTTTATTTAATCATTGTTTACTGGAATTGCTTCTTAATGAGATAAATGAGGCTTTTAAAAAAACTCGTGTAATATTAAATGACTCATTGCTGGAATTTTTAACACCAGATATATTCCCATTGTTTGTTTTTATAGATCTGCGCTGAGTAAACTTGTTCACATAAATAAGTAGATGAGAGATGAAGGTGTTGCTGGAGCGTATTACCCGATTGTTTGAACTTCTTGAGTTCTATTTTTAAAAAATCAGTCATCCATCCTTACTTTTAGTCATTTCCTTGCTGATAGTTCCATTTACTCTCATATTTTTTGAGAAGAAGGAGCTAGAAACCATCCATTTTGTGATAAGATTTGTTACCTTAGCCATTAGTCACCAAATGTCTGTTGGGAAGTAACCAAGATCCCTTAGGAAGATTCGCATGACCACTGATTATGTCATTGTTTCCTCGTTTAACTCAGTTTACCTGAGGAATTGAGAAAGTTAAAAATACTGTCAATTTTAAAATATGCCTTTGCCAATACAATATTTTAAAATGCTCTTTATCCTTAAAACATACTTGTTTTAAGTATGTTTTGCCAAAACGTGGGTCTGTAGATTTTAACTTGCTCTGCTTATGGAAAATGTCAGCCATAAAATTAACTTAATGTAATCTGTTTGTATTGTCAAACCAGTTAGTTCAGTCAGGCTTGCTTTTTGTAAGAAAAGTCTCACTTCATTTCCCCCAGCATTTTATTATGAACATTTTCAAGCATACAGAAAAGCTGAATGAATTATAAAATGACACGTGTAACAGCCACCACTTAGATTCTACAATCAGCATTTTGTTGTTTTTGCTTTATCACAAATCCATTTATTTATCCCCATACCCATTTATGAATCCATCTTGTTTTTACAATTCATTTCAAAGTAAGTTGTAGGCATGAATATAATTCACCCCTAAATACTTCAGCATGCATATTGTTAGCTAATGTTGAGTCATTGTTTACATTTTTTGAGGTAAGACTTATACACAGTGAAATGCACAAATCCTACAGGTATCATTAAAGGCATTCTGATCAGTGCACACACCCAGCTCCCATCACAATGGAGTGTATCACCATCACCTCAGAAAGTTCCCTCATACCCGGTCCCAGTCAGCACCCATCACCACCCCCTGGAGAGGTAACCACCTTGCTTCTTCTCACCATGTACTAGTTTTGCCTGTTATGGAACATCAAAGAAATGGAATCACACGTGTGTGCATGTGTGTGTACATAGGTGATATATATACACATACAGTCTCATGTAAGGCTTATTCCACTTGTAATATTTTGAGATTCATTCATGTTGTTGCAAGTATTGATACTTTATTCCTTTTATTGCTGAGTAATTAATATTCCAGCATGGTCACATACCACATTTTATCTTCCTGTTGATGGCCACTTGAACTCTTTCCAGGTTTTGGCAATTATTGAAAAGTTGTGTAGTACGTCCTCAGCACCAGTGATAGGTCCTTGGAAACTGACTTTAAGTGAAAGGGTGTAGAATGAAACCAGTTGAACCAGAGGCTAATTGACAGAAGCAAGAGTTAAGTTCCTACGGCATTTCAGTCACCAAAACATCACCAGACTTCTAAATAAAGACCCAAAACACTTCAAATGTTAAACATAGAAATAAATGTGAGCTATCCATATATCATAAAGATGACTAAACACAAGTAAGATGATGATTTTCCAACCTGCTTATTCCAGTTCAAGGTCAAGGATGGCCGGAGCCTGACCCTGGACAGGACGCCCTCCCATGGCAGGGCCACTCACACCCATCCGCTCCCTCAGGGGCAGTGGAGGGACACGATTCATCTCGTGTGCACATATTTGGGGCGTGGGGAGGCCAGAGCGCCCAGAGAAAACCGTCACAGACAGGAGAACGTGCACACTCCACGTGGACGGGGCCCTGCCGGAAATCGGTTGTTTTTTTTTTCTGGTGAACAATATAACAAAACGATATTGCATGAAATGTTTTTTGAGGACCCGCTGTGCTGTCATTACTCATGGACAGGTCTTTTTGAAGAACACCTGAGAGTAGATTTGCTGGGTCATAGCATAGTATAGTGTATGTTTAATTGTATAAGAAATTGGCAGACCTTTTTCAGAAGTGATGGTACTGTCATACATTAGTGGGTGAGGGTTCTGATCAACAACACCAAGCGTTGACAAAGTGTGAAGCAGTTTTTTTAATTTTAGCAGTCTGGTTGGTAGGTGGTGGTAGTATCTCATTTTGGTTTGAGTTACTTTAATGATTAATGATGTTGAGCACTTTTTCAAGTGCTTATTGGCCAGTTATATATCTTTGTGAAATGCCTTTTCAAGATTTTGTGCCCTTTAAAAATTTTTTTTTTAACTTTTAAGGTTTCCTATATACTCTAGGTACTAGTCAGATACGGTCTCATATATGGTTTTCCGTTTTATAGCTTACCTGGGATCTTAATGTGTCCTGATGAACAGAAGTTTTTAATTTTGATTAAGTTCAATTTATCAGACTTTTTCCTTAGTGATCATTGTTTTCTGTGTCCTCCATAGGAAACCTTGGCACTCCCCTACCCCACGTCACAAAGACAGTCTGTTTTCGTAGAGAAGCTTTATAGTTTTAACCTTCACTCACAGGTCTTTCTGATCCATGTTAAATTAATGTTCCTGTATGGTGGGAGGTAGGGGGTCGAGGCTGACTTTTTTCTCCCATACGGCTGTTTGATTGTTCCAGTACCATTTTTCCCCCACTAACTTGTTTGAAGGCCAACTGTCTAACTGAGGTTGCATTGGCTGTGTAGAGCAATTTGGTGGGAATTAACTTTTTAACGATATTGACCCTTCCAGTACGTGAACTTGGTGTATGACATTGTAAAATCTAAACGTTTGTAATATTTAAGAAATACTATAGGAATCACTTTTAAATAGTTTACAGAATTCATTTGAAAATTATTAAAAGCCGTCAAGACTAAAATAATCTAAGGATCATACTTTTATGGTGGGAAGTACAAAGTAAACCTAATGTTCTCTCTTACATCTTGATCCGTAATGCGATTTTTAACGTATAACTAAAATTATAAGGAAAATTTCCTTGAGCATCCTCGCCATCCTGCACTCCCTCACCTGAACCACTGTCGCACTAATTAGCATACAGATTAGCAGCAGGTTGTTCCCCAGTGTGTGAGCTTGGGGGAGAGCTCAGCCTTTTATGTTGGGTGAGTAGGTAAGAGGCAGTTAATAAGTAAGCAGGGGCCTGGGCATCGGCTTTGATCTGCGAGGCAACAGGAACCGTTGAAGGTACTTGTTTAGGAAAATGAACACCATGAAGAAAGAGGTGTTGGGTAGGAATGGGATTGAATTACCTGGAAGAGAGAACCTCGGGTAAAAGAGCTATTTTGAACTTATGTTCCAAGTGTGGTCTGCAGACCAGTAGCCTCAAGGTCACTTGGGAATTCGTTAGAAATGCAGATTCTGGGGCCTGCCCCAGATCTGCTGAATCAGAATCGGTGTTGTGAAGATTCTAGGCTCATCCTCCTGCCGGTTAGGGCTGGAGACGCACTGCCCTGGAGAAGCTGCAGCCTCTCTGGCATCCGGGACCACAGTGCAAACAGGGCAGCTGAAATGACCTTGGCAGATGTCTGACTTCTTGCATGTTTGCTCTGTAAGTTGCCAAAATGGATTTTCAGAATCATCTTTTTTTTTTTTTATTTGGGGGGAAAAAATAGTCTTCCAAATAGTATTTTTAGAAATACAGTCTTAGAAATGCTACTTTATGGGCTTGTTAAAACTTTAAGAATCATAAATCGATGAGTAGTCTCAGCTGACTATAAAGTCAGTCTGTCATTTGAAAGAATCTAATGGGGACAAATGACTCAATGTCCTATCTGTTATTCCCAGGGACTGGAATTTCGGGATGAAGTCAAGATTTTGTAAAAGAGCCCAAGTGTGGCTGCTGTACATCTTATAATTGTGTACTTATTTGAAGTCTAAAGAGGAAAAGAAAGCAGAGGACAGATTTTTGTATTGTTGTGTTTGTGCAGTAACTAAAGGAAAGTCAGAGCCTGCTAGCCTCACACGTAGCTGTCTTTTCCTATGTTCCATTACCAACATTGCCCATCAAAACACAGAATTTTCACAGTTATAATTATGGTATAGATGCAGCTTTGTAGTCTACTGTGTCATTCAGCATATTTTCCTGCTTCCCAACTCCTCCTCTTCCCTTCTCCACTGTTCCTCTTCCTCTCATTTCTGGCCTCCCTAGTTCTGATCTCTGGTCCATCTTGGGCCTCTACCACAGTATTTCCTGTTTAAGAGTTTATAGAAATTCCTTGCCATGAGCCTGAGCATTGGTTTGTTCTTCCAGCCTCAGCTCTTCCTGGCCTGGCTGGCCCAGGCACACCTTGTTTACTTTCTCCTCTGTTACCACCTCAAAACTGATGACACATCTGCTCTGTTCTCCCAGGGTCGTCCTCATTGACTTCTTGCAGTCACCGCCTACCTTTTACAATGGGGTCTGCCCTAAAGGCTTCACAAGTGGGGCCACAAGGCACCATTCTTGTCTTCTCCTATTTGCCAGATGCTCAAGAACATAGATGCAGAGGACTCTGAGCAATTGTGTGCTAAGTTTGCTAGCAGAGGAGTCATCAGAAGACAGACAGGTCCTTGTGCTGAGGATGCAGGAGGTCAGGGTGGAGGCGACCTCGCTGAGCCCTGGAGTTAGAGTTCCTGGCTCACCTCAGAGTTTGGAGTCCCACCTGGGGATGCTTTTATTGTAGCCTATGGCAAACTTTGAACCATGGATCAGTTTACTTATTTCCCTGAATTGTTCTGTTGCTAAGAAGTTTGGCAGATTACTATGAAGAAGAAAACTGATGCTTTAGAAGGGAAATGATATTAAAATTTTGAACCAAATTAAGGAACTTAAGTCAGAAACTTTGTATAGGTATTGATAAGAGACACTTATAGGGGAAAGCATTTAAGCTGAGGCATTGTTCAAATAGATGCCTTAGAATGAGAATGATCACGTCATCTTGTGCTGGTTACTAAGATAGCTTCTGGTATCTGCTTGGTACTTGGCAAAAGATTTTAAAGATATTCTCCAATAGAAAAGGCTAAGTTCCTGTCTAGCATCAGATGTGAGTTTGAGAAGGAAAGGTGAGCTTTTGCTCATTAAAATCAGCCTTTGCTTTTCAGATCTTGGAATTCACTGCATGTTAGCCTGTGTTGACAGTTTATTTCCCAGACTTTCTTCCAATATAGAGCAGTGGAGCAGATTGGGTAGCTTTGGAGAGATGGGGTCAGAAAGCCATTAGAAAGGAGACATTTTGAGTGAAATGTTTCTGGACACACATGGCTGCAGGAGGAGGGATGGTGCCTACCTCTTACCCAGGATGATCTCTGTTTAGACTGCTGTCCTGCTCTGATTATCAATATTTGTCTCCTTTCTCTCTCAGAAATGTCTTGGTTTGGATGATCAATTATATGGTCACCCTATTGAAAATAAAACACTGAAGAAGTACTCCATGCCGGACACTGTGGCAAGCACTCCGTGCAGTCCTCACAGAACACTGAGAGGTAGCTGCACCTGCCCCTTTGCAGGTGAAAAGATGCTCAGAAAGGGCAGCAGAGCAAGGCCTTTCAGACCTGCAGGCTCGTTCACTTTCCCAGCCTGCCACACCAAGGGTTTAAGGGCTGTGGCCGCCTTCTTCTGCGACTGTAGTGAAGGAGTCCTGCAATGAGAACGAAAGCCTTCATCTGGAAGAAGCAGTGGGAGGGAGAGTGGACGAGGGTCAGGTGGTGTCTGTAGTGAGGCCTCTGGGAGTGAAGACAGAGCCATGCTGCAGTTAGATCTCTAAGCTCCTGGAAGCTTGTAGCCATTCGTTCCTCAATATCCTTAAGCAGACCTGCTGCTCGGGCGTGCGGTCTGTCAGGTCTGGGTGGGAAGGTGGTGGTGCTAGTCGTAGAGATGTGTGCTGCTCTCCCGGCCTGCCCCACCTGCTTTGAGCAGCAGGAGTGTAGTGCATGGTTAGGTTTTCTGTGCCTGGGGCATGGGGGTCACCATATACATAGGTGCTCTGATTTTAGAGGGGAGGGTAGAAATGTTTGCCCTCACATTGGGGTGGAAGGGACTATATAGATAGTTTAGGGGGATTGGGTACTTAAACGTGGATGTTTTTAAAAGAAGCATTATGGTTTGTAATGAATACATACAGACTATTTTAAACATATGCCCTCGGTTTGTGGGGAGGGTGGATGGAGAGAGCAGGAGGGAGTGGTCTGGGGTGGGGGTGGCCCCCGCCTGGGGAGTTTTTGCTCAGCCTGTGTGACGGTGAACGGTGAACGGTGAACGAGGTTTTGACAGACACAGACAGGGAGCACGCAGACTATCTACAGCCAGACAAGAATAACGTGGATAGATGACACAGCAGCAAAGCTCTAAAAATCCTCCAAGAGAGGAGTCCCTCCCACAGACTGGCCGTTCCTCTAGACCAAAGCCGAGTGCCCGTGGACAGGGTGCTGCAGGAGGCGCTGGCCAGCACTCCGGTGGCTGACAGTGTTCGCCCTCCCTCTGCCCCCTTGGACCCTGTCATGGGTGGTCCCAGGTGGGCTTGCTTCCCATGTCTGGTTATTTCTTCTGTAAATGGGGGAACGGGGTGGAGTGCTGCCAGCTGGAGCGGGCTAGGGGCAGGGAGCAGCCCGCCTGCGGGGGCTGGGATCTTCACTCTCCCTCCTTTTGAGGGTCATATTGGAAACGCATTGAGCGCTGACACAGGAGAAGATGCTGGCAAAGAGGAGATGGAGGTTCCAGAAACTCCGGGCAAAGCTGGCCTTTATTGTTGGAGCTGAGTGGTCGCAGAAATAAGGCCATGGTCCTGGCTACACCCCTGAGAGAGAGGGTGCAGGCCACTAAAGGCATCAGCGACCTCACGGCTGGCAGCAGGGCTCTGAGGCTCCTGGAAGGGCACGGGGAAGAGTCTTGACAACAGGGCTTCTACGAGGCATAAGGCGACTTCTGAGACTGTTCCTCGTGTTTTGGTTTGTCAGGCACAGTGTCTGTCCATCTGTGCCTACAGTTGTAGGAGGGAGGGAGGTGCTGGACCTTATATATCTGCTCACGACTACTAATGCTCATCCTTTTGGAGTGAGGGAACCCAAGAACTGATTTTCCTAGTCAGGGCTGATCTGACTCGGCATGCAGGTTGTGGGCCACGCCTAGGGCATCCTGGCAACGCCCCATCCCGCAGCCTAGTGGACCCCTTTTCTCTGTGGTAAGCTGCTCCAGATGAGCTTGGGGCACTGGGCATTGTCTCCAGGGTCCGAGCATGCAGTGTTTTTCTGAAGGTTGTCCTGTTCCTCAGTGGGGGACACTGCTGTGTCAGGGGCCACTTGGAGCACATAGATTTTTGCCAGCAGGGTTGTGGAGCTTTGCACTGGGCTGCAAAACCAGGGCTTGAGCAAGCAGCTGGAGAGAGTCCAGGACTAGAGTGTTTTTGGGTTTGGGGGTGGAGAGCAGAGGGAGGGAACGGGAGGGGCAGGAGGGCAGAGCTACACCAGCAGGCAGTCGCTGCTTTGGCTCTGCTGTCGGCGGAGAGGACTTCCGTCGTGCCTGAGGGCCGCCTGGCCACCATTGCCGGGGACCGGAGGGCGCTGTCTCGCAACCCTGACTTACCGGCACTGCACCCGGGCTGTTCTGAGTAGCTGTTGTTCCGTCTCTTCCCTGGGAGGCAAGTCTCCTCCCTGTCGTCCCCTTCTGCTCCTCCCCCGATCTGTGAAGGATGATGCCGCTCTCTATTGCACGGCTCAGCCGGCTGATGTCACTGGCAGCGGGAAGCATCAGCAGCCTGATCACATGCTGGCCCAGTCTGTAATGCAGACGGGATAGGGGTGTGTGTGTGGGGAGGGGGCTGCATGGCAACCGCTGCTGTTCTGACGCCCCCAAAAGTGCAGAGGCAGCGGCTGCAGCGTGCAGCCCACTTGGATGACTGGTCCTTAAGCCTGGGGAAACTGTTATTATTTATTGTTGATTATACTGGGGCAAGCAGCCCTTAACTCTGAGATTTTGCTGTCCTCCTGTCCAAAGCAGACTTCCCGGACTCTGAAGAAACAGTTCCAAGCAGGATGCTTTTCCCCACCTCTGCGCAAGATTCTCCCCGTGGCCTCCCAGATGCAAATGACTTGTGCCTTGGCCTGCAGTCCCTCAGTCTCACAGGCTGGGACCGACCCTGGAGCACCCAGGACTCAGATGCCTCAGCCCAGAGCAGCACACACTCAGGTGGGTGCCAGAAAATGAGCTGGCTAGGGGAGGGGGCGCATGGGGTGGCCAGTGAAGATATCCACAGCAACAGTTGTTCTGTTCCCCTTTGCATCCCCCCCCCTCCACAACATGGAGCTTTTTTTGCAAGAGATGGAGATGCTGCTGGCTGTGAGTGTGCAGGACAGATGGTTGCTCATAAAGGCAGGCACGGCTTCTCCACTTACCCTGACAGATTCCCTGGAGTTGTTAGTCTGCACCTGGGGTGGCCCTGGGAAAGGTCCCCAAGGTGACAGCCGTATGCCGAAAAGATCCAGATAAACCTCCTAGTGCCCTGGCCTGTCTCAGAGATGATGAAGCAAAACACTTTTGAGCGGGGGAGGGGACCTCAGGGGCTGATTACTGGACGTCCAGATTCTATTTCTCAGTGGCTTTTAAGACTAGGGAGCTATGTTTGAAGGATGGGTGGTCCTCGAGTCATGGCAAGCGAAGAATTTCAGCGTCCAGTGAGGCTGGGTAATCCTGGGATATCGGAATTGGCTTTATACAGGTTAAGAGCATTGATCCCGGAACGGGGTAGGCAGGGTAGGCGGGGTGGAGTAACTCGCCTGCCGAGGCTTTTTTTCTTTCTTTGTGTTAAGGGTATCCAAGTGGAAGAGCCACTCCTCTTTAGGATCCCTTGTCACTTGGAAGGATTCGATGGGGACAAATTAAAGAGGCTTCTTGGCCACCCCTTGAACTGCTTCTGCTCAGACCTTCCCACTGCCCGTTTATTTCCCTCTTGTGGTACAAAGGGGAGGGTTGGCCAAATGCAAGTCTTGGAGTGTTCAGGAAGAAATATGAACTTAAGAAACACTACAGGATACTTATAATTTACATATTTTACTTGATGTTAAATTATATTTTAGTAACAAGAATATTGGCAGCAGCTACTTAGGAGGATGGAAAGGTTGGGTGGGGGGGACAGCCATTTGCAGTTGGTGCTGGCAGCGGGAGTCACTGAGCTGCCACCCTTCCCTCGCCTCCCCCGCTCCAGGATCTGGCAGTCATGGCAGCAAGGTACCGTCTTGCTGATTTCTCTGGCCGCCACCCTGTTTGGCGCAGGTCTTTTTTTAGAATGCTTTGCAGAGCCTGGGACTGTTGTGTCTGCTGGCATTTAGTGCCCAGTTGTTTTGGTAAAATCTGATTTGATTGGGGGTAGTGGTTTGGGGTTGTTTTGGGTTTTTTTTGTTTGTTTGTTTTTATTTTGTTTTTTTTAACTTGTGATAGGTGGGAAAGGGTTTTACCTTAAGTAACTACCTCTAGGTTATGGTAGAACCTCTCGAAGTACTGGCCTTGAGCTGACTTAGGTTTTCTAGAAAGGTTGGTAACTGCCCCCTTCTCCTGGGGGCAAGGAAGTGTGGTATACTGTCTGGCACCCTGCGCCTGGAGACCTTGGCTTGGAGGCCATGGTCACTTCTTTTATGTGGTTCTTTTGAAGCCAACCTGGGTAGGCTGTAAAGCTGACCTTGCCCTCTGCCCCACAGTATCTGAGCTCCCCTAGGAGGTCGGCAGCAGTCTGGGCTCAGCGTCTGGCCAGGGCCCTATCTGTCACAGGTGGCAGGCGGGGTGTGGCTGCTCTCTGGCTCTGGTGTGTTGTAGTCCCGAGGGTGAGGGTCCTGAAACGCGTCACAGCACAGACGTACGGGGGCCATCTCGGAGCTTGCTGAGCTTGGCCTGGAAGTTACTGTGCAAATAGGCTGTAAAAGATAGCTTGGGCTATTTAGTCAGCAATAAAAAAGAATGAAATCCTGCCATTTGCGACCACGAGGATGGACCTAGAGGGTCTCATGCTAAGTGAAATAAGTCGGACAGAGAAAGACAAATACTGTATGATTTCACTTATATGCAAGATCTAAAACAAAATAAAGCAGAAACAGACTCATAGATACAGAGAGCAAACTAATGGTTTGGGAGGTGGGAGTTGGGAATGGGTGAAAAAGGGGAAAGGGAATGAGGTGCAGACTTCCAGTTATAAAATAAGTCACGGGGGTGTAAAGTACAGGGAATATAGTTAGTATTCTAACAACTTCGTATGGAGACAGATGGTTATTAGATGTATCATGGTGATCACGTCGTAAGGTATGTAAATGCAGAATCACTATGTTGTACACCTGAAATTAATATAACGTATGTCAACTATAGTTTAATTTAAAAAAAAAAGCTTGAGTCCAGCCATAATGTCCCCAGCGTCCCCACCACCTGAGAGCCCTGTGCTTGTAGCTGTCTGTCTCTCAGTGGGCATGGATTTACTTCACCTTCCATCTCAGGCACTGTAGTGATAAACATCACATGATTCCGTGGATCAGCGAGGGACTGCAGTCTGTGACCCTAGCATTCACAGGGACCAGAGGGAGGCCCCAGTGGCACGATCTGGCTGTGGGTAGGGTTAGTGTGGGTATGTCTTTCTCTCTGAGGGTTGAAGAAACACCCGTCCCTAATCCCCATGTTGTCCTGGGGTTTTGGAGCTGTGGTGATGGCCATCTTTCTCTCTCTGACTTCTGGGCCTTCTTGAAAAGCCAACATGAGGGTGCCGCCTTGTGGAGTGGGATGTGGCCCTCCCACCGCCAGCTGCAGTGCCAGAACGGGCACCCTTGCCAGCAGTGCGGGAACATGCAGCCCACATTTCTGTGCCTACACATCCTTCCCATCTGAAGACCAGCTAGCTCCGTTTCTTCCAGGGCGGGGAGCGGGGAGCGGGGAGGTATTTCAGCAGCTCTGGGGTCTTCCTTGCAGACAGCCTGGTGCCCTGCTGTCTCTGCATCCAGCGCAGGCTGCAGGCTTGTTCCTCGGGCTCTGCTGGGCGATCTGTTGCTCCAGGCAGCTACGGCTTCACATCTGAGCTGCTTCTACCGTCCTACGTATTCGGCAGTGTCGGGGGCAGGTTGAAGATAGCAGGACTCTCAACTGAAAAATCTTGGCTGAATTCATTCAACAGACATTGAGCACTAGCTGTGTGCCAGGCAGTATGTTAGGCACTGGGATAACCTCGTTGAGTAAAATCGTTGCCCTTGAAAATCCCTGTGACCATTAAGGGAAAACAGATGAGAAGGTGCCAAACGCAACGTGATCGTTGCTGCAATGGGATTTTTTGCACCGGGACAACCTTTCGCTGGGTTCTCAGCATGAGATGGAACACAGGGGCCTTTCTCCAGGCGCTGCGGTTCTTCTGCTGTGTGGATGTCATTGGCCTCAGCGGCCTGGCCTGCCGGAAGGCCTGAGGGTGGGATCTGTGTCTGAGTCGAGCCTGCAAGGTCAGCGGGGGCTGGGTGTAGCACTGTGTGTGCCCCTCCCTCCCTCCTAGACCTGCCTCCCTGAGACCCGATGGCATGTGCTCAAGGCCACCTCTGTCCCCCTTGCAGTGTCCGAAGTCCTACAGTGGAACAGCAGGGCTGTGGAAGCCATCCTCAGTGTCCTGGGGTGGGGCACAGTCCCTAATGACCAGCGTCGTCAACCGCTTCCTGCACTACATCCACCACGTGATTTTAATGCTTGTGCAGGCCCATGCAGTGGGCACTATTACTGTTCCTATCTGAAAGATGAGGTTGCCAAGTGCCAAAAAGCAACACAACTACCAGAATTCCAGCCCAGGTCTCTGGTTCTAGACCTCTGCTTTCTGTGACACCTGTGTTTCTGTGAGCAGAACCTTAGCGTGTTGACCATGAGCACTTAACGGTAAGGTCGCTGCGTACCACTCCGGGCTGTCCAGCCAGAGCTGACGTGTTCCCTCATGAGGTCCCTGAGGGCCAGGGCACACGACTGACGGTTCTGAGTCTCAGCTCAGTCCACAGGATTGCCTTCCTGCCTTTCCCCAGCTAGCTCTTTTGCATGCAGCATAACTCAGCGTGACAGGGGTGACCAAGCATCTCTTTGGGGGATCTGGAAACAAGGCCTCCTAATGGTGCCTTGTGCAGAAGCCCAGGGGGCAGACCATGTGCTCAGCGTCGGGTGCTGGAGGATGCATCTTGTTTCCTCCACTCTTCCTGTAGAAGCTCCTTGGGGATTCGCAGGTGTTCACTCTCTTAAGTTTCTGCCCTCAATGCGGCTCAGTGAATGCTGTGTCCCCATACCGTGTCACTTGCAGGCTCCTCATTGGTCAGCAGACTAGATCAACCTGGGGCGAGAGGAGAATTTTGTTTCTGCTGTTGCTGTACCTCCAAACAACCTTTCTGGGACAGTATCCAAAATAACGTTGGGTTCCTCCTCTGTATGACGTGGACTTTCCAGGCCCGAGGTCTCCAGCAGCTCTCCCTCAGCTGTCCAGCTGTCCACCACTGCATTTAAGCCTGTCGTGGACTTCTGACCAGCGCTCACTAAACGGGTGCTGAGTGCTGAGCCAGTGTGTGTTAATCCTGGGTGTTGGGACAAGGTCTCTCCCATTCTTCCTCCTCATGTCGACCAGCTGGATGGACAGAATCTTCAGAAATCAGTATCTCTGAGCCCCAGTAGCTTTCAGGACAGGATGATGCATTTACAGAAAGTTTTTGTCACTGGCGCATGAATTCTGTCATGGAGTCAGATTGTCTGTTGAGTTGCTTTCCATGCAGAGAGGAAGCCTGGGATACAGTGTGACAACGGGGCACCTCCTAGCAGAAAAACAAGTCGAGGTGGTCGAGTGCAGGGACAGTGCGTGTGCAGGGACGTGGGCATGTCGTCTCTTCAGCGACTCCTGTCCAGTGATCACGATTGCGGGAGAGGGAAGCTGTGTTGGATACTGTCTTGGACCTGTAGGATCCACAGTTGGTGGAGGGAGTTCGGGCTCAGAAGATCACCTCTGAGCTGGGTGTGGTGTAGAGTTCAGGTTGGGTCCTGGAATGAGTGCTGCCCTCCCCCTTCCTACCTCTATGCTTTCAGACAGATTTTGAACAGACAACCTAGAACCAAGGGTTGGGATAGGGAAGACAGGCTCCAGGTATGTGGCATTGTATCTCAGGCTAGGAATAAAAGCCCTGGTCTGACTTTTTCCTGTGACCGCTCCACTGGATGACAAGCGTGTGACAGTGGTCTCCTGGGCCTAGTCTCTGTCAAGCTGAGCTCAAGGTCAGTGTCTCCAACGCCAGCATGTAGTGCGAAGCTCTTTCCTCCATTGCTGATGCCACCGTCAGACTCTGGGTGCCTTTGTACTCGAGCAAGGAAGGCTTCAGGAAATTCAAACGGTGACTCAGCTGTAAAACCCACAGGAGCTGGCATAGGAGGGTGAAAGTGGAGAAAGTTAACAATCGGTCTAAAAATATTACTGCTGATTTGGTCTCTTGTGCCCTCTGAGTAGCGTTAATGAGCTGGGACCTTCTGCCAGGCCCTCTCCTCCCTGTGACTTCCCTGAGAGCTGTCTGTAGTTGATGCTGATTCCTGCCAGCATGCGAGTGGGGACGGGTGTCTCTGCTCCAGGAAGAGCACACTGTTCTTAGTCACTTTTGGAAGATGTACATTTGGCCACCAGGGCTAGAGCCGGCCGCACCCCCCCCGCCCCGCCCTTAAGCCTTAGGTTTATACTTGACATCTGGCCTTGATGCAGCTCTGTGCCCTGTGCAGGGGAGCAGAGTTTGAGATAAGTCACTGGCCTGCAGCACAGGGACCCGTCACTTCCACGGGATTTCAGGTCCTGTGGCGTAGAGATAGTGCCCTTCCAGCAGGTGGCCATGCCTTCGAGTTAGGAGGGGCGTCGTCCTAGCTGCTTTGCTCCTTCTCTCCTGGTCCCGGTGGGTGGACCCTTACTTAGGGCAAGCGTGGTTTCGTGGGCTAAGCTGGGAGCAAGACAGGTTCCATTTCTTGAAGTGTGGTCCCACCTTCCCCAAGAGGCCGGTCTCTCTGCTGCTTTTCTTACTTTGATCTGTACATGCTCAAAGAACCGCCTGGCTAGGCCCTGTATGAGATTGGCCTATAGAGGGACGGTCACTCTGGGGCATTTGATCAGAGCCGACAGTTTCCAGAAACTTGGCTTCTGTGGGTTAAAGGAAATATCAAACCACCTGGAAAATCAAACCACCTGGAAATATTAAACCACCTGGAAAATACTGGGTCTCCTTGTCCTCCGTCTCTCTTCTAGCCACAGTCCTGCCATGTCTCTAGCCCCTTCCAATTTAACGTTTGCAGGTAATTGTCCCACAGACATGCTGATGTGATTCAGGTGTGTTAATTCTCAGGCACCCTGATCCCTGATCTTATGTCTTTGCCGGATGGCATTGCCCCTTTGTAAGCCACCAACCCAAGCTCTTTTCCTTTTTTTCCTGTGCGGTTGAGAGAGTGTTCAGTGAGGCTCTGTCTAGTCTTCTCTCTGTACTTGAACGTAGAAGCGATATCAGTGGCAGCGAGAGTCCCAGCAGATTCTGGGGAGGATTGGTGAAGGGAGGGGGACTCTGCATCCTGTATCTATATGTGCTTAGTCATCTTTGAAGACAGTATTTGAAACTAATGGAAGGAGTATGGTCACAAATGTATGTGGCTAGTAACTGTACTTCTCTCAACCTATTTTGGTGACGGTCTGTGTAGGGATGCACTAAGGTTTTTCTGAGTTGCATCTGTGTTCTTAAATTGGTCAGCCTTGATAGAAAGGGTGCAGCCTCAGTGGGCATCCTGGCCCGAGGCGTGGGGTAGTCCCCCGCTTTCAGTACACCCAGCAGACACTGATCCCCTCCTTTCTGCCAGGTGTCAGGATGTTGTCAGTACCCTTGGTGGAGAAGGCAGAACATGTGCCTCCAGATATCTGTACAAATATACTTCAAGAGCTTGATCAAAAGGAGATTATTTCTTCTAGGCAGAGACTCCAAAAGCACTCAATTACCATTTTTTTCCCACGTGGGATTCTAGTCCTTATTATGCTCTGGTTAGATCAGTCGCCTCCAAAGAGGCAAAGAAAGTCAGATGGGAGTTGACTAGTTTTCCTTCCTTCATTAAAAAAATCTTTTTGTTTGGAAATAATTTTAAATTTACAGAAATTGCAAATATAAAATAAAAACTGTGCAGAGAATACTTGTATCCTTTTATTCAGATTCTCCTAGTGTTGAGATCACCTCCTTTGCTGTATCATTTGCTTGTTCCCTCTACGTTTGTCTTATATATATAATTTATGAACTGTGAAGAATAGAATATTTCTCATTCATACATACATCACAAAAGAGTTATCATTTCAGTCAATTTAAAATCACTACGAGACTGTCTCTGAACTGTTGTTCGTATTCTGATTTTGTCAGTACCCTTCCCTGCGTCTTCTCTCCCTTCTCTGTACACAGGCGTCTGTCCTAAGCAGCAGGCCCACGCTCCCTTTGCTCCCTGTGAGCGCAGAGTTCTTCAGCTGCCTTGAATGTTTTTCGCAATGTCCGGCTCATTCTGGCCATCACTTTCCTGAAACTGTTATCACAGTCCATGCTACTCTCTTTTATATCCATTATTTGTTCCTCGTGACCCTGTCTCCCTCCCTCTCTGCCCAGTCTTTTCAGAGATCAGACTCTCTGGGAAATGTCCTACATAGCCACCTTGGTGTCTTTTCTTCTCTTGGGTATTAGTTGCTGCTGCACTGTAAGAGCTATACTGAAATAACCTACAGTTTTTAAGTCAAGGGAAATAATTACACATGAAAGGTTTTTGGGGTGTGGTAAAGGAAACTGATTAGAAGCTTCAAGTAGCAAGCCTCAGGTTTTTCTAGATTAGCGCTTCTCAAACTTTAATGTGCACACAGACCTTCTGAGGATTGTGTTAAAATGCAGATTCTGATTCAGGTCTGGAATGGGGCCCAAGATGCATTTTTAATGAGTTCCTACAGCAGCCAGGCCCTAGAGGAGTCTTAAGACCTGGATGATTTGGGTCCCAAGGCACTTCCCTCTGCTAGGTGAGGTAGCTGATCTGTAGTTGATGGTCTTAAACTTGAACGAAGGAGAGGTATCAAGAAAATGAAGACAAGAAGATGTAGTCCTGGGCGTTAAAATAGAAAGGTCACTAACAATGGTGCATTACAGAAGTAAAGCTTGGAATGAAAAAGAATCAGGTCCCACTCTGTCACTCACCAGCTGTTACACAAACGCTTGCCCTTGGAGCCTTGGTTTCCTTCTGTTAAGATGGGGTGATGATACCCACCTTTTAGGTTCAGCGAAGATTATTTACCTAAAGTGCTTCTGACGGTGTCTGGCACGCACTAGATGTGCAGCCGGTGGACATTGCTGCTAGTGAATGGTAGGGCGATCGGACCTGGTTCAGATTAGAGCAGATGACGAGCATGGACTCTGAGCACCCAAAGAAGTGGAGTTGATTAGTAGCCAGTGTGTGTCGTCATGCCACTTTCTTTTTTGACAGGCTTATTAGATGAGGGGAGTGCTATAGAAATAATCCCTGACTTTGACACAGGAATTTGACAAAGCCTCAAGAAAACACTGAGGAAATGGTAAAGAAGAAATTGGAGGTTAATTGACAGATTCGTGGCTGGTAGAACAGACGTGCCAACACGGTAGTGAACACATTGTGATGTGCATGAGAAAGGTGGTTCCGTGGCACCCATGTGCTTTCTGACTCCTCCAGATACACTTTTTTTAAAACCTTAGTTGCAGACGTAGTGACTGGCCCATGCTGGTCATCCTTGATGTGCCGCCCACAGCCCTTTGGGCCCGCCATCTCCTCCTCGGCGTGGCTGTGCCTGCCGCTTTGTGCCATGTCCCTTGATGACCCGCGGGCCTCCCACCTGCCTCTTCTAGGATCAGCAGACGCTCCGTATCTTGTTTGTCTCTGACAGACGCGCGCTCCGACTCCTCCTCCCGCTGGAGGCTTTTCCCTTAGGGTGCCGCTCTGTCACATGTGGGCTACGCATTCTCCCCCGCCCCATCCTTCTTTCTCACTCCTTACTGATTTCCCAGTCCTTTCCCTTCTCTGAAGATCTCAGTGTCTGTTTTTGGTTTGTTTCAACCGCAGGCCCAGTTGTCACCAGGGGTCCCTTTGATGTTCACATGGATGACTTCTCCGGTATTTTAGGCTCCGCACATTCCACTTCAGACACCTAAGGTCACACACCCTGGGTCTTGCCATTCCTCCAGACTCAGTCCTCACTGTCCCCATCCTCCTCTTCGTCCCGCCTGCCCCCTGCACCCTCTCGTAGCTCTCACCCCTCGAAATGGCTGGTTTTCCATTGTTTCCAGCCTGTCGGGACTCTTCCTTCACCGATGACACATGACCTGTTTTTCATCCCTCTCCTGCTGTTTCCATCAACTCTCGTGTCCCACTTCCTTCTTAACACGCTCTTCAGAAGACAGACGACAGCCTGTGTGGGTCCGGGGTCTGTCCAGGTTCCTGACACTGCTGCGGGGAATCGCCCAAGTCTAGTTAAGCACTCAGTCTCCCTCTCAACTGGGCACGGGGTGCCAGCAGCTGTCTTCCTCAGCTGGAACCTGGTCGGCCTCCCTCCATCCCCACAGCAGATCTTCACTGTCTTCCAGTTACCTGCAGAGCAGATCTCAGCGCCTTTACTTGGTCGTCGGAGCTCTGTGCGATTTGATCGCTACCTTGTTCTTCACCACCCTGGATTCATTTTGTAAAATGTGAAGAACGATGAGGCCCTCGGGCACCGGTGCCACGTTCGGGATGGACGCCTGTGGTCTTAGTTTTCACCATGCTGTGATGCCAGGTTTTGCAGCACCAGAGGG
This sequence comes from Pteropus alecto, assembly GCF_000325575.1. Lineage (NCBI taxonomy): Eukaryota > Metazoa > Chordata > Mammalia > Chiroptera > Pteropodidae > Pteropus > Pteropus alecto. Next base: position 4,359,216 of record NW_006430726.1, on the reverse strand, counting down.
AGCCTCGCCTAAACCTTTGCACCCCCTGCCTTCTCAGGGCGTGAGTTCCAGGGCCTGTATTTTGTGCCGCAATTAGGCAGAGGTTCGTCCAGAGAATGGGAGAAGGTCGAAAGGGTTATTTCTGATGGAGGCCAGAATCCAAGCCTGGAGAGAAGCTGAGTGTCAGCACACAGTTGAGTGCTCACGCCTGGAAAGCCGCTTTGAAAGAGCTAGTTAAAGAGCGTTTCCTTAAAGAGAAAATAGTAAACTAAACACTGAAGTCCTTGCTGCATGTGGTGCAGCTCCCCCCCACCTCCCAGCACACTGGGCTCAGACGTCTGGAAGTATAGGGCCCAGGCACACCGAGGTCGGTCAGGGTGCAGGGGGACTGAAGCGCCTCAGCGGGAGTGTGGACTGGCGCATCCACTGTGGAAGAGTATGACAGTTTCTTTTCAAAATAAGGTGTTTGTTTGTTTGTTTGTTTGTTTTAACCACAGTAAACACATCCACAGTATCGTCTGTGTTACAAAAAGTTAGAGATACACACTCGCCTGTCTCTATCTGAAAGGGAGGTTATTTGGCTAAAGGAGAGCAGGCTGGTCCTGATCCATACCTCGTCTGTCACGAATGGCCTATGTGGCTGGCACCCTGCAAGCGTGCGTTCTCTGGATTTCTGGATTCGTGCCGGGAAAGGTTTAGTCCTGCCTTTTGGGACCAATCACAGCCCAGCCAGGCATTCAGACTGTCTTGGAGCCTGAGGGGAACCAGCCCTGGTGACCTGTGTTTTGCTCAAGTTACTGGCGAGCTGGAGCCGGTCACAGCCACCCTTTATCGAGCAGCCACACACTTAAACACGTTATTTTGGTTTCACCTCATAGCCATTTCGAGGTGGATATTTTGCCCTTTCTTCAGACTAAGAAGAATACCGAGTGAAGGCTTCTTCCGTAGCCTCCTGCCTCCACAGCTGCTCGGCGAAGCCCTCCCGTGCCCCACCTGCGTGGGTTAGCGCTGCGCCTTCGGCCGCCTGTCTCCAAGGCCGGGTGTGGGAGGCGCCCTCTTCTGCTGTCCCCTTCATCCTCTTGTCTTTCGCGGCCTCTGCTTCACTCTTTTTCGATGTTTCACATTTAACTATTGCCCGTGTACTGGGCACTTTCCATCTGCCACTTAATTACCGAACCCTCCTGATGGAGTCCTGAAATAGCTGATATCCCAACTGGGACCCCATGAGGAGTGGTGACTCGGAGAGCGTCCCAAGCAGACGGACATACAGAGGAGGGGTCAGAAGTTAAGGCTTCATCCCAGGCTTCTTTTAAGCCAGAGTGGGCTTAACCACCACGTCATTCCACTTCCATCCCCAGTGTTTGACGTTTGGGGGTACATAGGAGAGCGTCTGCGTGTGCTAGAACTTTGCATAAAGGAACCCCTCAGATGAGATGACATGCTCGTGCTGTACCAGACTTCTGGAGTGTGGCGTGAAATTCCGTATTTTTTCCTGCGTAGTATTAGAAAGGTGGGACTTCTAATAAACACACTGGTAGGTCCTAAGAAAGGAATATGCTTTGGGCTGCCTAGTTGTGCTCAAGGTGTCTCCTCTATCAACATGGGCCTGTGCCGTCTGACGAGCAGCTGTGACCAGGGTCCCTGGTGGCACGGAGTTTCCCACATGCTGGCATTGACCCTTGAGCCTGGGTTGCAGCAGGACTTGTGCTGCACCTGTTACAGTAGGACCTCTGGGCTTCAGAACGCTGTCCTGTCATTCTCCCCTGGGCCCTGGCGGCCAGCGTTGGTACTGGGCGTGTATCTGCTCACTATTCTCCACCTGGTTCTGCTGTACTCTCAGTGGCCTTGCCTTGGTGTCCCTTGTTGAGTGGCTGTGGGAGAAGAGCGAAGGGCGATGGGCTGGGAAGAAAAATAAGTGGTCACGAGGCTTCCTTTTTTTTTCCTTCCTAGTGCTGAGCATGCTGCACAACCCATTGGGCAGTGTCCTGGGGAAGCCCCCCTTGAGCTTCCTGCCTCTGGACCCACTTGGATCTGACTTGGTGGACAAGTTCCCAGCACCTTCAGTGAGAGGACCCCGCCTGGACACGCGGCCCATCCTGGACTCCCGTTCTAGCAGCCCCTCTGACTCAGACACCAGTGGCTTCAGCTCTGGATCAGATCATCTCTCAGATTTGATTGTATGTAGCTCAATGGGGAGCGGGGTGGCAGGGTTAGGGAGCTCGATGTGGAGCGCGTGTCCACAGAATGCAGGCTGGGCGATGCGGAGGCCATCGTGGGCATGGGCAGAACGTTCTGTCCTCGACAGAATAGCGGATGCCTTGTATAGCCACTGAGCAGTCCGTTGCCGGACCTGAACTGAGAACTGTCTTTTCACCGGTGACTCTGAGAGCTGTTGGGAAACAGTTAATTCCAAAAGTAAACTTAGGGGTCCTAGCAGTGTTCTGTTTTCTGACCTACATGGGGTTTTCTTTAGTTTTTAAACAGTATTTTTATGTTTATGTATCTTTATGTATGATATTTCAAAAATTTTAAGTGGTGATTTAAAAAATCACATGTTAGTACAGGCATATGCCATTTCATTGAGCTTCACAGGTGTGTTTTTTTACAAACTGAAGGCAAGCAAAAAGACTATGACTCACTTTCTTGCAAGACTAGTGGTCTGGCACTAGACCCACAGGCACTCTGAGGTGTGCCAGCCATTAGCAGGCCTAGGATTTTAATCCAGATCTGACTGACTCTGGCTTCTGAATTCTTTTCACTGACCCATGCCAACTCTCAGTCAGAGGCCATGATGAATCTATGAAATATGGGGTCAGAGTTAATTTTGCATCTGTGCTCGTTACATGCAGCCATGTGTCTGACATGTGGCATGCATGCCAAGAGGAGTTGGCAAGTGGATTAGAATGAGAGGAATGGGGATGGTAGAAGGAGGCGCTTGAGCATGGCAGTGAGAAACCCTAAAATAAAATGTGGTTCCAGGTGCCTTCTGATCCCGGCTCCTCTCCCACTCCACTGAGTCCTCGAGCTGACTGCTCGATGAGTGGAATGGCTGATTGTCCTGCCCTCTTCTCTTTCACGTCCAGGACTGGCAATGCTGGTTGTGGTTACAGTTTCTCATTCATAGCACGACCTGTTAGCACTCACCGGCCTCTTGTCAGCCTAACCAGGACACGGGAGCTGGTGTTGGGGCCCCGCCTCGCACTGGTTCTCTCTGTTCAGGCTGCTTCCAAAGGGGCAGCCACAAGCAGGGTCCTTTGCTTCCCGGCTGCAGCTCCCCCCTGTAGACTGTGGTGAGATGAGGGGCTCCTGGTTCCATCACATCACTTCCAATAGGACTCCATCTTAGAAATTCACTCCATAACCAGCCTTAATATCCTGAGATGATATTTGAAGAACTTTCTCGGATACCTCACCCTGAGGCTTAGTTGATAAAGGGATATGGGCAGACAACTCACAGAAGAGGAACTAGATGCAGTATTTGAACTTTTAGGAACTACTCTATTGAGTGATTATTTTAATTTGATTTTTTGATAACGCGGTATCATTTAAAAAACCTACTTAAATCAGTAGACTTCAAAGCTTTGATACAAGCTTGCACATTCATACATTTGTGGTAGAACACAGAGCACTCATGGAAAGTATTTTGACACTCTAGACCCAGGAATCTGACCAAAGAAAACACAAAATGTGAAGAGGCTATACCTTAAGACATTTGTTTATAATTCTGAAAACTTGGAAAGAGCTAAATGTTTAACAGTGGAGGACTAGGTCAGGGAAATGTAGCTTACTCTGTAAATAGAATATCATTAATTTATTAAAAATGGTTACGAAGACGATATTACAAAAAAAAAATGTTGAATTGGGGAGAAATGATTTTGTTTTAAATTATAGTAGAAGGACAACTAACCTTAAAAATGCATACGAAGGAAGTCTAAAAGAAACTAAAAGGTGTTTTTCATGCCTATAGTGTTGTTACTATTTTTATAACAAAACTGTCCTTTAAAAACCTGTATCTTCCTTTTTTCCTCCCTTAGTCAAGCCTTCGCATTTCCCCCCCTCTGCCCTTCCTGTCTCTGACAGGGGGTGGGCCCAGAGATTCTTTAAAGATGGGGGTTGGGTCCCGGATGGACCAAGAGCAAGTCGCTCTCGCTGCTGCAGTCACTCCCTCCCTAACCAGTGCATCAAAGAGATGGCCAGGAGCTTCTGTGTGGCCATCCTGGGACCTCTTGGAAGCTCCCAAAGACCCCTTCAGCATAGAGAGAGAGGCCAGGCTGCACAGGCAAGCTGCAGGTGAGTGTGGCTGTGGGCGCGCTTGGGGCCCAAGGCCTCATTCTGGGAGCAGCGTAAGTGGCCTCAGTTCGCAGAGTGGTAAACTGTCTGGAAGAGGGCCTGGGTGCATGGTGAAGTCTCTGGATCTGCTCTGTGAAGTAAGTGCACAAAATGGGACAAACTCTGGAATCGTTGGAGGCGGAGCAGGAAGGAAGGAGGCAGATAACCTGGTGCACGGGGCTGTGGCAGTGAGGAGTTGGGTCCTTCTCACTCACGCCCTCCCTGGAGATTGGCCGTGCCCTGCTGCCCCTGTTGCTGCTTTCACAGGTGGACGTCTCCAAGAGGAACCCTGGAAGCGATGCCCGGAGTTTTCTCTACCTCCCCGCCTCTAATCTGACATGTCAGATACAACCCCTGCTGGGGCTTCCTTCCCCCAGGCTTTCTGACTGGTACACTTGGGTGCACTGCAATGGGCGGTCCATTAGTCAACCTCTAAGGTAAAGGAGGTCCCCAAGTGGCCTGGTCTCCCAGGAACCCTTGGGTGCTGTCATTTAGATGGTCTCAGATACGTCGTGAACCTGCTTTTCATCTTGGCGGTAACTGAGTCACAGAGTCGTGGTGTACTGCGGCTTCAGAGCATTGCACACCGACAGCTGTCCTGAGGCCATGGAGTCGACGTCTGGGTGAACGTCCAGTGTCTCCATCCCGTTTGCACCCAGAGGCCTCAGCCTGTCTCTTTTTCCACTCACAGAGCTGGGCCCCTAATGGTGCTGCTGCTCTGTTCACTTAATGGTTTTGGCAACCCATCTTTGTGCTTTCTCTAGTGCCATTGTTTTCCTGTGAAATGGCATTACCATGCTTTTGGACGAGGCCATTATATTGACTCCTCTTTTCGCAAAATATTGCTGACAGTGCCCGATTTCTTGCTGTAGCAACACATTGAGCCTGTGCCTTTTAGGGAATGGCCTTCCATGTCATTGTCCTGAATGAAAATGACGGGTCATTTCATTAGCTCTCCTCCCCAGTGCCGAAGGAGGAGGAGGAGGAGAGTAAAGTGGGCAGGGACAGGGCGCCCCACTGAGGTCAGTCTTCTGACGCCCAGCCGTGAGAGAAGCAAAAGACAGCAGTGCACGGCCGGTCTCCAGGGAGAAGCACGAGTGAGACGGACCGGCAGAGACCGAGTCAGGGCAGGATTAAAGACTGGGAGGAAGCTGATCTGGTCACCAAGAGGAGAGCGGCCTCTAGATACTGTGTGGCAGCCCAAAGGGAAGAGAGCGTCTACTCTGTCCGGCGACAAGGGTTTCTTAACGAGGTGTTTGAGTCAGAGTCAGAGGAAGCTCACAGCGGATGTGGAGACTGGTGTTTGGTATAAGTAGGGAGCCAAGGGGTTGGAGGGATCCGTTATCTTATGGTGTCGGCATCAAGGAAGGACCATTGTCCGCTTGAGTACCATACAGGTAGCTCTGGCAGTGACGGGGTATGGTTTCTGACTTGGGAACAACTGTGACACTCTTGTCTTGTTGGGTCGCTAGTGGTCGTTTTTATTGGTGATGCCCTAACTTCTGTGATTGATGAGTTCAAAGTGAAGACAGGGAAATGAGAGTTGGATGCTTTTCATTTGAACATCCGGGGAGAAGGTCCATTTGGACCAGTAGGTCTTGAGGATATTGAGTACAGAATTGCTCTGTTTATGTTAGAATAATTATCAATTTAATCAGTATGTAAGCAATGAGTAGATAAAACTGCTTTATGGTTAAAGTGTCAGCTGCACGTCTGAAAGCCACGTGGGCTGTGATCGCTCACCTTGCACATCTCCCAGTTTTAGTGGAGACGGAACCAGTGAGTTTTGCTGTGCTGGGCCCGCTGGGCTGGTGAGGCGTGTCTTCTAGCCTTTTAGAGTAGTCACGGGTGTTCTTCCAGGCAGCCAGGTTTGGACTGTGGCTTGGCCAGTTCCTCCTGGACAGCTTCACCCCAGGGCAGGGCACTGACTCTGTTGACTCTCCAGCCCGTTTCTTTGTCTTCTGCCTAAGCTGTGAATGAAGCCACTTGTACCTGGAGTGGCCAGCTTCCTCCCCGGAACTACAAGAACCCTGTCTACTCTTGCAAGGTGTTCCTCGGAGGCGTCCCTTGGGATATTACGGAAGGTGAGCTGCCGCCAAAGCCTCCTGCTTGCAGGGTTGCAGGTGGGCATGTCCTTCAGGGGCGATGGGCTTGGGCTTGGGCTTGGGCTTGAGCTTGAGGCCGAGGCGCAACCTCTGCCTGAGCACAGCGAGTTACAAAGGAGGGGGGTACACTTCCAAGATTCCTGTAGTGCTCTGTGACACCTCACACTTGTGCTTACACTTGACACCTGGGACTAGGGTGAGTTCTCAGTCGTTGGTCAAGGCGGATGAGCCTGTGCCATGCCTTCCTGGGGGTGATGCCTCAGCTCCTGTCATTCTTTCCCATCTTTTTGCAGCTGGCTTGGTTAACACCTTCCGTGTTTTTGGCTCTTTGAGTGTGGAGTGGCCTGGTAAGGATGGCAAGCACCCTCGGTGTCCTCCCAAAGGTAATATGCCTAAAGGTAATAAAGACATGGTAGGAGCTTTTCTTTCTCCCTAGCACGTATTGCACTAAGGGATGCTGGGACGTCACCGCCGCATGCTGGTAGCGTGGTCTGGGCACCCCCAGCACACAACTCTCAGCTGTCAGCACTTCTCTGCCACTAGCACGCCCCTCCGTCTCTCCTGTTCCCTCCGTCCAGACTCACCTGCAGTCGGAGCTGACTCTGAAACCGCTTTGTGGAACTTCTTTGTGCACTTCTCTCAAAACCTGAACCCAACAGCTCCTCTACCCTCAAAACGGGGCATTTGAAAAGCTTTCCTGTGCCTGTCTTTTCTGCCCAGTTACGCTCTTGCCTGACCTGATTCCGAGATCCCTTTGGAGTTGGCAGGAATGAGGACCAAGCACCTGATCCTCACTGCTCTGAAATGAGATCCCTTCCCTGTAGGAAGGAGCAGGTGCTATTTTCACCCTGCCCCATCCTCACTGAAAATGTCCTTATGAACTGGACCAGCAGCAGTCGAACTAGGCTTGTAGAGCAGGGCCTCCATCCCCTGGCAGACGGGCCACAGAAAGCCTGCCAGGAAAGCCTGGCTTGGCCGACTGACCCCGCTCTGTGTCCTGGGAGAGAGCTGTGTGGCGATAGTGGACTCTGTACTGCCTGGCCAGTCCCTTCCCCCACTAGGGTGGGAGACGGTGCATGTCTCCCTCTCTTGGCCTGGCCATCGGGCGTAGCAAGTGCTTCCATTCAGCAGGGCTTTTAAGGAGAAGGACCAGATTGTGTGTGACACAGGAGGCCACCTGTCTTAGAAGAAACGGCCAGCTGCAAAACCAAGGCAGAGCAGGGGCCACCTGAGGGGTTTTAATGCAGTTTCTCCTTTGGGAATAGGGTACGTGTATCTGGTCTTCGAACTCGAGAAGTCTGTCCGGGCCTTGCTGCAGGCGTGCTCTCATGACCCTCTGAGCCCCGACGGCCTGAGTGAATACTATTTCAAGATGTCTAGCCGAAGGTTGCGCTGCAAGGAGGTGAGCTAGTGCGAAGTCTCTTCTGGGTCTGGGCAGCTGGCGTGTGGGCCGTGGATTTCCTGGGGTGGGTGGGCGTGCAGGCTGCAGGTGAGTGTTCCTACTGGAGCAGGAGCTGCTCTGCCTGCCCCACAGCAAACACAGCAAAACACGCTGAATTACATTTAAAAAAAAAAAAAAAAAAAGCTTTTGGCCTCAGTAAGCTACCTGCGTGCTCCTCCCCGTGGGAATCGAACTGCCTCCCAGTCCTAATTTTGCTCTTCTTAACTCTAGCCCACACTTCTGTCCCGAACATCTCGTCTTAGAAATGAAATTGAAAACAGCAACTTCCGATCTGTGGTGGGTAAATTCCTCTTCAGCCCACTCTATTCTCACATCCTGCAGAGCCCCACCTCCTTTGGGGCCTTTCTTTGGAAGTCCTGTAATCCTGAAGTCTTCTGTTTACTGGGAGAAAAAGCTCGGAAAGCCCGGCGGCCCTCGGGATGTACACCAAGATGGTGGCAGTTCCCCGTGGGACTGGGAAGACCAAAATGAGCTTTCTTACCTCTGTGAAATTGGCTGCCAAGGTGACTTTTCACCAGGCTCTCTCATTTCTGGGGCCACCTAGGCCTAGAACCCATCAGTCCTGACTCCTGGTCATCTCACCAGGCCTGGGTGAGCTCTGCAGACGCGTCTGTTGAGGAGGCTTCTTGGCCTCGGCCTGCTCTGTGCCGTGCTGGCCTTCTCCAGGTCTTGTCTCCTGTCCTGTGAACTGCCATTTCTGCCTCCTTGCTGGTTTCTGCCTCAAATCTCTTCCTGTGTTGAGACATTTTTTTTTTTTTTTAGATCTTCACAGGGTAATCTTCCGAAAACACTTGCTGGTCACCTGTCAGCACACTTCATTGTGGAGTCTTCTGCCTTCTATGCCAGATTTTGTTCCAGGCTCAGGGAATTCAGAGGCAAACGAGCATGATCAGCTCCTGCCCTAAAGTTCTCTGCTCTGTCAGCCCCTGGTGATGTCCTGCCTCTCGCCAGTTATTCCCATTGCCCCTGGCACCGTGAGCCAGCGACCATCTCACGCAAATACCTTAAGTGTCCCCACCTTCTGTCCTTCCCTTTGAATCCTTCCTGTCCCAGAGTCTGCAGACTGTGCCCTCTCTTCATCTGTGTCCATGGTCCTTTGTTGGAACCACACAGTGGAAGCTTGTGACATAGTGCTGGGTTCCTGGGTATGACAGTTTGGTACCATTTCACTTGCTTTCCAGGATGAGCGATTGCTGTTCAGCCACTTATTTTCACCCTTTGGACACGTGGACACAGTAAAAGTCAGCTCTAGTTGGGTCGGGGTGAGTGTGGCTTACATGCTTGGGGCTGAGTGATAGCACTTTCTCATTTGCTGCCCAGGCCTCAGCAGCCCAACTTCAGCATCTCCAGAAGCTTGTGCCTTTCCACATAGCCTCTGTCTCTGGCTCCTGCCAGGCTGACACACCTTTGGGTGGTTTTCAGGTGCAAGTGATCCCCTGGGTCTTGGCTGACAGCAACTTTGTCTGGAGCCCATTTCAGAGGTTCGACCCCAGCAGGACGGTGTTTGTGGGTGCTCTGCATGGGATGCTCAATGCCGAGGCCCTGGCAGCCATTCTGAACGACCTGTTTGGTGGAGTGGTGTACGCCGGCATTGACACAGATAAGCACAAGTATCCCATTGGTGAGTGTCCCACTTCTGTGTGGGAAAGCTTGGTGGCTCTTGGGATGTAGACCAAGATGTGGTACTTTCCCGTGGGAGCAGAGAGGGAGGCCTGACCTAGGTCTGCAGATTGGCACATAGCAGCAGCATAGCATCTTTTTCTAGAAAAACCTCCAGTACTGACCCCTTGGTACCCCCCTCCCCGCACCTCCCGTGAAGGGGAAAACACAAAGTGATAGGAGGCCATAGGAGGCGAAAATGAGAGAGGACCTTTGGTAGGAAGCCCAAGGCAGTCTGGGACAGACCAGGTAATGGTTCATTGAAAGGCTAGGTCATTCCTGAACTTGCCTGGCTGGCTTCCTTTATTAAGAGTTGTTGAAAAGTGGCCTTGTCTAGGGTCACAGACCAGGTCAGGGTGAAGGAGCACTCTGAGTGGCTCAGGCAACAGAGTGTGGTCACGGCCTCTCGTCCCAGTGGAGGGGAGTCTTTGGGCCTAAACCCTGGGTATTTGCTTAGCCCCCCAAGAAAGGAGGGTGGTTCCCTAATCATGGCAGAACAATTGTCAGTGGTGAGGTTTGGAGGTGGAGCAGAGCCTGAACTTTCTGATGGAGACATCGCTAACTCACCTCCCTAAATGCTAGCTCTGCTCACCCCGCCCCCGCCCCCAACACACACACTCAACACTGGTCAGGAAGGAGCACCGTGTGCTCATTAGTGCTCACCGCAGACTGGGAACAGGGACTTCAGAACCTGCAGGGCAGAGGCGGCACTTGGCAAGATGAGGCTCTTCTGGCTCTTGCCAGGTCTCTAAAGGACCTCAGGCCAGGAGGGGGGTGGCTGCAGGCCCACCTTCCCAGAGAGGTTTTATCTGCATCTTGGTTTTCACTCTGAGCCCTTTAACCTTACCTGTGCACCCGCCGGCATCAGAAGACTCTCCTCCCTCCCCATTTCAGTCAGCAGATTCTTCCCTCATTCCTGTTTGGTTTGTGCCATCATGGTCTGTGACCTCGCTGTCTAATATGGGAGCCAGCAGCCAGATGTGGCTACTGAGTGCGTGAAGTGCAGCTAGTGCCACATGTTGAAATAGTAATATTTTAGGTATGTTAGGGTAAATAAAAAACGTTGTTAAAATTCCCCCACTTTTTTTTTTTTTTTTTTTTTTCACTTAAATGCAGCTACTAGAAAACTTTACAAAAGTAGCTCACAGTATATTTTTGTTGGACATCACTGGTCTAGAAACAGGGTTTTCTGAGTGTTGACAAAGTGGGATTTGGGGGGAATTTGGCCAGAAAGTATATTTGTTCTTCTGTTTTTTTACAACAGGGTCTGGTCGTGTGACTTTCAATAACCAGCGTAGTTACCTGAAAGCAGTCAGTGCTGCTTTTGTGGAGATCAAAACCACCAAGTTCACCAAGAAGGTGAGTGGGCTGGTCTGCGCCCTTCCTCAGGGTTGTCTGAGAGAGGCCTGAGCCTGGAGCTGTCCCTGTGCTGGCTGTGCCCAGGGCAGGGAACCGAGCCCCTGGGGACTGAAGTGGGGTTGGGGTCTGAGGGTGGGCCAGGTCTTGGGCTCAGGAGAGGGGACCAAGACTGGGGCGCCTCCTCAGCATGGGAGCCTTCCCTCGCTGTGGTGTTTGACCTGCAGTGCTAGGTAGCCTGACTCCCGCTCTCCTGATCTGCATCCTCTGAACCTTACCTGTCGGTGGGTGGTGGCGTGCCGGGTGCAGGGCGCTGAGAAGCCCAGGCAGGAGTGTTTGTGGTGCCCATGCTGCCGAGGCTGTCAGCCTGGCCCCGCACGTGTGTGTGTCCTCAGGGGTCTCTGTCCTCTTTGCCCACAATTCTCTCTAGGCCCCTTCAACACAGGAAACAGCCTGTATCACACAGAGCCCAACAGTGAATGGCCCCTCCCTAGTCCATGGCCTCCTGGTGAGAAGAGCCACTTCACTCCCCTGTTGTTCTTCCTGCAGGTTCAGATCGACCCATACCTGGAAGATTCTCTATGTCATATCTGCAGTTCTCAGCCTGGTCCTTTCTTCTGTCGAGATCAGGTGAGTCCCCTGGGCACTTGAGTTGTCTGGGAAGTCCCCGTCCTCAATTTAAAGTGGTCATGCCACTATTGTCACATAGAATACTGGTGTTGTCAGGTACATACTGTGCTCGTCTAGGCATGGAGGACGTGCTGATGGTCAGACGGGGGACACGCTTTGATGGCTTGACCCAGAGCTCGTGGGAAAGCCTGCTGAGTTGAGTCTTGATGCTTTGGCCTCTTGTGCAGGGTGCTGGCAGGCAGTGCGGCACTATTGGTGATAGATTCATGGTTTCGGAGGATAGGAACCTGGGTGGGTGTGGTCAGCAGTGCCCTTGAGCTGGCACTGTTGTTTGAACTCCAAGGCCTTCCAGGTTGATTTTCCCTTTCTTTACCTCTGAACTTCTGGACTGTTTTTGATGCTTGAACCTGATTTGTACCCCTCGTTGTCAGAAACAGGCAGAAAGCAGCAGTGGTTCTGGGTGGCGGTGCATGGATCTAGGTGTGTTTGAGTAAAAATGCTTCTCAGACTTTATTATGCATACACATCACTTGAGGACCTTATTTAAATGGAGATTATGATTCAGGGGGTTTGGGGTGGTGCCTGAGACTTCGTGCTCTTGACAGGTTTCCAAGTGGTGCCAGTGTTGCTGATCTGCACCGTGCTTGTGACGTGGGGAGGTTTGGGGCCTAGCAGTCCACTCATGCTTAGTTTTTTGCAGTGGTGCTGTTGCTTGGGTTTGGAGTCTCTGGCTAGGCAGGCAGGCTCCAGAATGGAGATGTCAAGCCCGTTCGGGTTGCTGGGTCAAGCCTGAGAATGAGCATCTCTCTGATCAGCCTGTGCAGCAGGCTTTTATGTGTCAGATCTTTGCACAGATGACCCCCCCATTTTTAGGTGATTGCTCAGAGGTCAGTTGCTTGTCCGAGGTTACACAGCTCAGAGCAAGAGGTAGGACAGAGACTGAGGTGCATACCCAGTCACCTGTCCTCACTTGGTGGGAAGAGGAAGGCATGTTGTCTGCATTGGGATGTGGAGTCACTGTCTTTAAACGTCATCTTGTATCAGCAGCCATTTGACGCAGCTGCTCTGTAGGCTGAGCAGGGCGGAGGACTGGAGGAGCCGCTGTAGTGGGAAGGGCTGAAAGCAGCCGCAGGTCTCTGCACGCAGTGGGGGCCCGGCACGTCTGATGAAGCAGGCCGCCCGGAGGAACATGGAGAGTGGGCTTGCTGGGTTCGGTCGGGCCTCTATGGCAGGGGGACAGGGTTCCCCGATGCCCTCTCTTCTAGCCCCACAGAGGCCCACAGGAATCCCCACTCCCTCGCAGGCAGAGCTGGCCAGCGCTGACACAGGCGAGGCCTGTCTCCTTTTTTCTCCTTCCACGCCAGGTGTGCTTCAAGTATTTCTGCCGGAGCTGCTGGCACTGGCAGCACAGCTCAGAGGGCCTGCGCCACCACAGCCCCCTGATGCGGAACCAGAAGAACCGAGATTCCAGCTAAAGGAGCCGGCCTCGCCCGCAGGCCTGTGGTGCCCAAGGCTGGCAGGTCAGGCAGCAGCCTGTACCACGAGGCCACTGGCGACCAGGGAGCTAGCTTCCCAGGACAAGGGAAAATCATAGTCACCTTTGCACTTGCTGAATCTGTCTTTGTTTCTGCACTAATTAATGCACAATGAGTTTTGTCGGGTTTTGTTTTCAGGGGGGTGTGCCAGGGCAAGGACCCTCTGGCTTATACTCCCAGTGACTCTGTAGTTTTCCCAGATTTTAGTTCCTCATTTTGCAGATAAAAAGCAAAAAAGAGCTACGTGTCCAGAAGGTATTGACACGATGCCTACATCTAGGTTTATTTATTAAAAGCGCTTTTTTTTACATTCCTTGCAATACTGATGGTGATGATGCACAGGTCTCATTGGTTTTTCTTGCAGTTGCCATACAGTGCCTTTCCATTTATTTAACCCCCACCTGAACGGCATAAACTGAGTGTTCAGCTGGTGTTTTTTACTGTAAACAACAAGGAGACTTTGCTCTTCATTTAAACCAAAACCATATTTCATATTTTACGCTCGAGGGTTTTTACCGGTTCCTTTTTACACTCCTTAAAACAGTTTATAAGTCGTTTGGAAGAGGTTTTTTTTTTTTTGGTTTTGTTTTTTTTCCTTTCCTGGCAGCTTTTAACATTATAGCAAATTTGTGTCTGGGGGACTGCCGGTCACTGTTTGTTTTTTACAGTTGCGAACAAGGCATTTGCAACTAAGAACAAAACTTTTTTGATTTGAAACAGGACCAGGTAAACGGTGTTTGAGCGCTGCTGTATATAGTTCTAAATGGTTTATTGCACCGTCTTAAGTTGCACTTATTTGGTGGGGGAGGGTTGATAGACGTTTTTAATCACAAAGTCACAGGACTTTTTTTGTTTTGTAACTGAGCTAAAAAAGGGCTGCTTTTGGTGGGGGCAGATGAAGGCTCACAGGAGCCCTTTCTCTTAGAGGGGACAAGTACCCTTCCCTTACTCCTTTCATTTGAGAAATGTGTGAAGCAACAGTTGCAGTTGACAGAAATGCTACTGGAATTTGAAAACTTGACTTTTTCTTTTTTCCTTTTTCTTTTTTCTTTCTTTTTTTTTAAAAAAAAACAAAACAAAAAACACCTACTTGCCCCTCTTTGGGAAGCTGTGTGCCAAAGAATCAGTGTCATAACCCACCCCCTCCTGCTGAGCTGACGTTGCACTGTTGCATATCCCAGCTACTCTGTGGGTTTTGTGAAGCTGTGTGTGAAGTCTCTACCTCATTGTAGTATATGCAGGCAAGGCTGCAGTCTCCTACAGATGTGTGGAGTAAGCTGTGGTGTAGTTTTTTTGGCACATAATAAACACGTTGCAGCAGAGTTCTGGTCTTGTCTCTGTGTCTGAGGGCTGCGGGCCAAGGGGCAGTGGGGTAACAAGTAAAACTCCGGAGTGAAAGTTCACGTTTCCTTGGATTTTCTGTCATGGGATTCCAGCCCAGGTAGATGGTGGGGCCACGTGAAGACCTGCCCCTGTAAGTACTTCTGTGGGCAAGTGCACCTGGCAGGTGGGTACCTCTAGTGCAAATGTGAAGAGCCCTCACTGAAGCTTCTTGGGGCACCTCCTCTCAGCTCCAGACTCAGCTGGGGGGGAACTGGAGGCACAGCTGCTCAGGCATCGTTGTGAGCTGCCTGTCTCAGCCTCTCCTGTAACCCCCGGGCCTGTTTCTTGACGATGGGAGGCTTTCCATCCTGTGGACTCGCCTGTGCTAATCCAGTTCCTTTCCGAGAGGGAGCCATGCAGGGCACTTTCCGCCATCCTTCAGAGAGCCCTGTCGTCGGGACTCGTCTCAGGCTTCCAGGATGGGTGAGTCGGCTGATTTTGTCAGGTAGGTTGTGCCTGGGCCCAGCTGCCAGTCTGATCTTTTGGCAGATTGCATTCTAGTCTGAGGTGTGGGGAATCCTGCACACCGAAGTGTCCTTTTTGTGAGAGGTGCAGGGGCTCACTGTCAGGGGTCGGGAGTCCCTCAGCCAAGGAGCGGCTTCGCCTTTCATTTGAGGCCTGGCTGGCAGCGGCTTGGTTCGACATTTGCTGGTAAAGTCAGTTCCTGTAACTCTCAGGAGAGTCAGCCTTCCGTTTTGGCCACTCTTTATTCTCCTACAGGGAGGGACTAATGTCCCAGTCAGTTCAGTGTGACTGGACTGACCAGGGTAACTAGTAGGTGAGTCGAGAGATGAGGCATAGCCCTGGGCCCCTTATGCAACCTGGCCAGCCAAGCCCAGACTTTCCTTGAGTCAGGTAGGGGCCCAGGACTCACTTTAGCCGAATTGGAAGGAGGAGGCATGGTACTTCCTAGGCTAATGAGGCCATCAGGAGAAGCCACCAGGCCTGTACTGGTGGCTTCAGAGACCCTGATTTTAGGGTGGGTGTGGCAGCAACGGCTTGAAGACAGTGGTTGGACAGGCGCCGCCTCAGTTATTGGGAGCGGTGTAGGTGAACTGGGCCCTCCACTTACATGTTTGACAGCTTGCTTCGTTCTGGGCACTGTTCCAGGCACTGGGAGCAGCCAAACCAAACGGCCCTTGCTGTCGTGGAGCTCACCCCTTGTTGAGAAAACGAAGACAAGTCAGTGTGACAAGTATTAAGAAATATTAGAGCAGCTTTCTAAGTTGGAGGGAAAAGCCCCTCTGATAAGGTGATGTTTGAGCAAGGATTAGGAAGAAATGAGCCTCTCCCAGTTGTACCGGGTCTCCCTCCACCAGGCTAACAGGACAAGCCTCTGACTGGTGGAGTGGGTAAGAGACCTGAGCGGGGCGCCATCCCCTACTTCCTCACCTTTCCACGCTCCTGAATCGCCTTCTCAACGATCCTAAGCCTCTCTCCCTCTCCCTGGCCTATGTGGAGGGGATGCACTCCTTGTCTGGAGCACATCGAACGGGCGATCCGGTCAGAGCCTAGAGACTAGAGAGGTCGCCCCGCCACAGCGCTAGGCGGGGCCGAGCTCGGAAACCCAGGAGGTCCGCCCACAAGGGGGGCGGGACGGCTGCTGCCCTGCCCGCTGGGCTGGGGCGGGCCTCTTGCACTTCCGCCCCTCGCCGCTAGGGGTCACTGCAGCGCTCTCGAGTTGGTTCAGCGCGTCCCTGGCAAAGAGGAAGCGGCTTTCTGGCCCGCGCCTTAAAGGAGACTCTCTGCTTCCTACTTCCTCTTTCACCAGGGACCCGCGAAGATGGTAGGTGCTTTGCCTCGAAGCTGGCGTTTCCCGCAATCGCCCTCCATCCACCGCTTTTCGCGGTCCTCATCCGTCAGGGAGAGGCACCGGGCCGTCTTAGGCCGGAGCCTCCGCGGGCCGCTGGCCTGCGCGTTGACCCCCGCGCTCCACTGCCGCCCGCCGGCTCTCCTTCCCCGAGCTCGGCCCCAGCCCGCGGAGCCCGGGGCGTGACGCCGCACTCTGCCCCGGAGGCCTGTCCTGGCCTGCGGTGACCCTGTCTTCTCCACTCGCAGGGCCGCGTTCGCACCAAGACCGTGAAGAAGGCGGCCCGGGTCATCATCGAGAAGTACTACACGCGCCTGGGCAACGACTTCCACACCAACAAGCGCGTGTGCGAGGAGATCGCCATTATTCCCAGCAAGAAGCTCCGCAACAAGATAGCGGGGTGAGTGGGGTGGGCGCCCGGCCTCCGGGGCGCTGTGTCTGCCGTCCCCCGACTCGGGAGGGGATCGTGCCCTGTTTCGCTAGTGCGTCGCCCGGTACCCCGGGGAAGAGCGCTGCAGGCGTGCGTTTGCAGGGTGTGTTGTTGGGATTGTCTCACGTTCGCGTTGTATCTGGCGGTGACACTTAGACGAGATGAGCCTCGGTCAGACCTCCGGGACACTAATGTTAAGTACAGGAAATTGTGTAATTTGGCTCTCGGAGGAAAGAAAATGAAAACCGGGCGGAGAGGATTTGACAGCTTTGAAAGAATTTGAATAGAGGGTGTGGTAAGCACCACAGGGACGGGTGTGCTTAGGCGGTGGCGCTGCGGGGACCGTTCAGAGTCTGGGTCCCTAGGATGGCGACTCCTCCCTTCTCACTGGAGAAAAACAAACTGCTACTTGTGTACCGGGTGTTGTGTGCGCCAGCCTGAGCACCTGTGTGTTCTCAGTGTTCTCCTTGGGCGTTTATACTTTGTAGCTATGTCACCCATCTGATGAAGCGGATTCAGAGAGGCCCCGTGAGAGGTATCTCCATCAAGCTGCAGGAAGAGGAGAGAGAGAGGAGAGATAATTATGTTCCCGAGGTAAACTTTCTGGGTCTTTGGCTCATCCTGAAAGATAAAACAGGCTCCTGAGAACCCTTTCAGGTACCTGGTTCCTAAAGGGGCCTCAGCTGAGTTTGAGAAGGAGGGAGAGGGGCTTAGGGTCGTTGGGAAGGTGATTCAGGAGCTGTGGAAAGGTGGGGAAGTAGAGGGTGGCGCCCTGCTCAAGACCCCCACCCACTCCACGGGTCAGAGGCTTGTCCTGTTAGCCTGGTGGAGGGAGACCTGGTACAACTGGAAGAGGCTCGTTTTTTAATACCCCTAACCAGCTGTAGGTGCCGCTAACTTTAACCTGCCTGTAAATTAGTCTGTTCTGCTCTGTTGGGGCTGTTGAAGTCCATTTTGATCTCAACATGAGAGCCCTTAATGACGTTTGACTTGTCATGTCTGCTGGCTTCTTCACCCTAGCATGGTATTGCTGAAGGTTTTCTGAATACTGATAAGGTGGTAACGAGGGCATTGAAGGCATATCCAGGAGACCTGATTTGGGGCCTGTAATGCTTAGGCTCACCTTCTAGGATCCTGTTCCGTCCCCTTTCTGGGGGAGACGAGTGATAACTCATTGGTTGATATTTTGGCCCTGCCTTGTTCCTTCTAGGTCTCAGCCCTGGATCAGGAGATCATTGAAGTTGATCCTGACACTAAGGAGATGCTGAAGCTCCTGGTAAGGCTTCCCTGGTCAGGAACCATCAGCAGCTTTCCACCGTCTGTTACAGTGCCAGCTGACAGCTGTTGAATCTTTAGAGTACACGAGGCGTCTTTCTCAGTGTTTCCCACACGTTCTTTTCTGGCATCTTCAGTTCTGTGGCTGGCTCCTCACACTGGCCCCTGTGGTTCCAGCCCTTGCTCTTACACTCGGCCTGCTTGCTCTTGGGGACTTTCTTCTGTGTCTGTATGCTTTACCATTCCAGTGAGCTGTGGTCTCACTTACAGATGCTTGTTACCAGGCTTTACTTAGCTATCTTCACTACGGGTTGATGCATGGCTCCTTTGTGGCTTATCTTAGTACTTGTGCGAAGTTTTCACATGGGCTTCAAAGCCCAATGGGAAGTTGGTGATTTAGAGCAAATGAACTCTCTTATCACCATGACCCAGCTTCAGAAAAGCATTTCCAGGACAGTTAAAGTCTGTGGACCATCCTAAAATAACCACTATCCTGAATGCAACTTTTTAGTTTTAATTAGAAAATTGGTTTTTGAGGATAAAGTGGGAAATTCTTTATCCTCAAAATATTATTTTGAGGTATTTGGTGGGCCCACCCCACTTGGATTGAACTGGCTTAAAGGCAGGCCCTGACCTCCATCCCTTAACCACTCTACCTGGGCCCTTCACACATGTTGAATGCTCAGGGCCTGCCATTTGTGAAGCCCGCCTGAGGCTGGTCCTGGAAAGGAAGTGGCACTGTGAACACCCTAAAGCAGTGATTCTCAAAGGGGAAGATTTTACTTCCCTGGGGGACATGTGGTAATGTCTGGACACATTCTGGTTGTCAAAGTTAGGGGGTCCCAGCAGACATTAGTGGATAGAGGCCAAGGATGTTGCTAAATGTACAGTGCACATGATGCCTGGCTGTTGGAGTGTTGCGTCCTTGAGATCTCCAGTAGACCTGTGAGTTTATGGGTCCGGGGCGGGGAGGAGAAGGCCTTCTGTTAGGTTTTTGCACATGACATCAACCTGACCCCAAGCTGGCGGAGGCTGACAAGCATGGGCTGGCAGTGGTCCTTAGATCTCATTGATACAGCCACACTGAATCCATTTTATTGTTCCAGGACTTTGGCAGTCTGTCCAACCTGCAGGTCACCCAGCCTACAGTTGGGATGAATTTCAAAACACCACGTGGAGCCGTTTGAATCTTTCTGCTGTGCTGTAATATGCCAATAAACCATGGACAACTTTGCCTGTGTCATCTGTGGGGTCGGGTGCCAGTGGAGCGAAGGGCAGGAGTTCTTTCTCAAGAGAGAAATCCTGAAAGAACGGTCTGCAGTATGAGCACCTGTGACCCGTGCGGTGCCCATGGAGATAGCGCCTAGAAAGTGCACACTGCTTAGCTTGCCAGCTCCACCCTGCTGGTTCTGGCAGGCCTGGCAGGCCCTGAGCTCTGGGCGAGTGAGGAAATGCTTTCTCTTCTGCACCCTGCATGCGCCTCAGCACCTCCCAGGTGCATGATTTGGGCTGATGAAATTGCCCTTGAAGGGGTAACACTCCGGGGAGTGTACGAAGGTTGGGCTTTCTGTGATTGGGAGGTAGGATAGATAGTTCTGTTCAGTGTTGAGCCCAGTACCTGGAGCATATGAGATCAAATGTGAGTGGGTGTGTTGGGGAAGATCAGAGAAAAGGAGGTGTCAGTTGATGTAAAGGAAGGCAGCTCACTAGCTGGATCCTGGGTAGATGGCTCTGGGCTTAGAATCCGCTGAGGCTATGGGTACAACTGTGGTGGGGTGGGGCAGTAGTGCCTGGCCTAGCTGGCGCCTGTTGAGTAGTGGGAGAAGGAACTGTTCAGTTATGTGTTCCATGTACTTGTCTGCTTTTCCTGCTCGGGCTCAGTTGGGTGGGTGTGTGCCACGTGCATGTGTCAGGCTCTGCAAGGAAGTGGCAGAGCCCAGGTGGGTCTTGCTCTCCACTGATCCTTGCACATTTGCTTCTGGCAGATTTGTACAGCAAGCATTCTAGAAATGATAATTTTGATAATTTCAAACTTGAAAATTTGCAAGAATAGTACAAGGAACTTCCAAATATTCTTTATCCAGCTCTACCAATTTTGCTCTAATGGTTTTATATATTATATATCTTTCCACATATACATATATGTGTGTGTGTGTGTGTGTGTGTGTATGTATATATATATATACACATTTTTTTCTGATCCTTTGTGTTTAAGTTAGGGACATCCCTTTTTGCCTCAGATATTTGTGTCTGTTTTCAAAGAACAAGGATGTTTTATGTAGCCACAGAATGAATAATGAGCAAAATCAAGAAATTTAACGTTGATTCAATACTATGTAGTCCATCAAATTTTGCCAGTTTTCTCTATAATGTCTGTCATGGTTCTTCTTTCCTGGTCCAGGATCCAACCCAGAATCATTAATTGCATCTAGATTTCATGTCCCTTTAGCCTCCTTTCTGTCTTTCATGACATATTTGAGAAGTATTGGCTGGTTTTGTAGAATGTACAATTTGGGTTTGATGTTTCCTGGCAATTAGGTTTAATTTAGCATTCTGTAGGAATACCACAGAAAGGATGCTGTGTTCTTGGGGCACCGTGAATACAGAATGTCACTTTGTCCTATTTTTAGTGGTTTACTTTGAGCACTTGGATTAAGGTGCATCTAAGTGTTTTCACTGTAGAGATACTTTTCTCCTTTGTAATTAAGTTGTGAGGAGGAAGGCTGAATACCCTTTTCAAGTTTTCACTAACTGGTGTTAGCATTATTCCCTCATGTTTTTGTAAGGAGGAGCTTTCTCTTGACAGCAAAGTTTTGTTTTCGTTTTTTGGCGTGGGGCGGGGCGTTCTCAGCAGATTCTCTTGCCTTGCAAGTGCAGCTCTGTGTAAAGAAGCGTCCCCTCTCCCCTTAAGTGTTCGGTGTCAGCGGTGGCGAAGGAGTTGGGTTTGCTCTAGGGGGAGAAATTAGAACCAGGTTAAGGAAATGAAGACTAAGCCAGCGAGGCTGTGGGCTGTGCGGCTCGCCCCCCGACCCCCCGCAGTGGGAGGCGGTGTCTTGGCGCGCACCTGCCGGCCAGGTGCCTCGGCCCGGGCGGGGGAGGAGCCTGGGGCCTCTGCGCGCAGCTGGGGCGAAGGGGGCGCCGGCTGCGCGGGGGCCGCTGCGGCAGCTTTTGCGGCGGAGACTCCGCGCCTCCGGTAAGTTCTTTGCCCTGAATCGTCCTCGGTTATTTGCGTTAAAGAGGAAATTTCAACCGAGTGAAATGACTGAGCGAGCTAGAAATAAAGTGAACGCTTGTCGCGCACTTTTTAAAAGGCCAGCGAGGGAGGGAACGGAGGGAAGGTCAGTGCGGAGAAGGCCAAGGGCGACTTGGGCGTGGCGGGAGAAGCCCCGGGTGCAGGCGGGAGGAACGCGAACACGGCCGCGGGCCCCGTGGCCCCTGCCCGTTCGCGCGTGAACCCTGAGCAAAGGACGGTTCCCACTGCCAGGTGGTGGCGAGCCGCCGCACGCGAGCAGAAACGGTCTGTGCAAATGACAGGAAATTCACGCGGGGGCCGGTCCGTGCGCTTCCCGTGCGCTTCCCGGGCTGCGGCCGCGGCGGGTGAGTTAAGCAGTTGCCGCAGACAGGTGGCACCGCTAGCGCTTTGCACTGCGTTGCACTCACGTGTGTAACTTCGCGTTTCGACCTGCTGCAAAATAAAGTATCTTGAAATAAAGTGTTTCGAGTGACATTTTATTCTAAAAAATTAGTGCCTGCTCACGTTTTAAGAAAGACTTTGTCTGCTTTGAATGTAGGAGTAGCTTATTCCTTAACTAAGGGAGGACTGCTGGTTCCTATTGGTGCGTTGATTTCTCTGGAAGAAATACGTTCCGAGAAAATAAACTTAAGACAACTAGCTTTTGGGTGAGAATGATTGCTCAAAGAGTTGAGAACCTTAGAAACGATATCAACAGTTAATTGAAAACAAAGCAAACGATTTTCAGTAGTTTTCCTTGGGGATCAAATGTTACCCATACTGCTAGCTTCTTTATGCAGGACTCGGCCCCAGGTGCGAAGAGACTGAAGCATGAGCCTGCACGGAAGAGCCTGCATAGGACCGCTGCAGGTGAGATTTTTTTTAAAAAAATGAGAAATCACTAATTCAGTATAACTTGAAGTGGGAATTGGCTGAGTTAATGTTACAGCTGATGGTGGTAGAAATATGTATGGAGGAGAAAAAAGCTTATGGATAAATCTCAAAGCTTGCAAAGATAGTGTTTAAAACATAACGCTGCTCATTATGCTGCTCATCAGTAGGTATTCTGTAGAAAATATCTCAATCTGTCAATTATCGAGCCAGTACCTTTAACAATGAATTTCACTTGTAGATTTTACCGAAGTTTATGGAACTGAGATGGTTGATGGTTAAGTTCCCTTTTTCAATTGTGGTAACAATGATATAACATTTTTCATTTTAACCATTCATAAGTACAATTTAGTAACATTAAATACATTTGCAATGTTATGATAACCATCCTCACCGTCCAAAAAGTAACTCCCCACTCGCCTGCCCCTCAGCCTCTGGTAACCTGCTTTCTGTCTCTGAATCTGCCTATGCTAGGTGCCTTGTGTAAGTGCAATCGTGTAGTGCTGGTCCTTTTTTGTCACAGGTGGCCTATTTCACTAAGCATCATGTTTTCAAGATCCACCTGTGTTGCGTATATCAAATTACATTCCCTTCGGCTAAGTCTAACATAGGTACACACGCACACCACATTTTATCCATTTATTTGTTGGTGGACATATTGGTTGCTTTCACGTTGGGTTATTGTAAATAATGCTACTGCAAACATGGCTGTACAAATATCTTTTAAAATACCTGCTTTCAGTTATTTTGAGTATATATCAAGAAGTAGAATTGTGAGAAAATATGGCAATTCTGTACTTAGTTTTTTGAGGCAGCGCCATACCATTTTCCACAGCAGCTGTACCATTTGACATTCTCATCAGCAATACACACCACTGCCAGCAATTCTTTTCTGTTTTTTTTTGTTTGTTTTTTGAAAAGAGCTATCTCCATGGGTGTGAAGTGCTGTCTCATTCTGGTTTTGATTCGCATCACCCTAATGATTTAGTGTTGTTGACAATCTTTACACGTGTTCATTTTTCATATGTATATCTGTCTTTGGAAAAATCTCAAGTCCTTTGTCCATTTTTGAATTGGGTTTTTGGGCTTTCGATACCATACATGGTTATTACAAATTATTCCGGATGTTAATCCTTTGTCAGGTATGATTTGCAAATATTTTCTCCCTCTGTGTGTTACGTCTTCTGTTGATGGTGTCCTTCACAAAAGCTTTAATTTTTTTTCCCTTAGACTCAGTGTTGATTACACTGAATGTTTCTCGTTTGAGAAGGGCAGTGATTTTAAGAGGAAGATGGACAATCCTACTCTTCCTCCCCAAAGATAGAGAATTATGCAGGGAGAGGGATAGGGTCCCCTTCATTATGTCTCTTGAAGTTCACATTATCTAAGGAATAATATGTGTGAGATGCTTTTTTAGGTGCTAGAGAGAGAGCGGTTAATTAAGAACTGCCAAACATCTGCCATCAGGGAGCCTGCGATCTGCTTGGAGTTGGGAAAATAAACGAATGTGTCACTAGCTTATTGTTCAGTTAAGCATTCATTTACATTTTTGGTAAGCATCTCACCTTTAGTTCTATGTCCAATGTTGTATTTATGCACAAGGTGTATAATGCTGCCTGAATCGTAAGCTTTTGGAAGGCAGGATGAGGTATACACACTTTTCTTTTTGGTACAGTCATTAATTTCTAGGTCATTATGACCAGCATCTTTGAAACAATGAATAAAACGCTATTCTCTCAAAATGCCGTGTTCCATTTACTTGCCCTGCTCCTATTGACTGTTTTTTGTGTGGTAAGTGAATAAATTTCATGTTGTGAAATTGACCTTTGTAGATGTCCGTAGAAAACATAGTGTAAATCAGTCTTTCCCTCTTCTTGCAGAAGCAGATGCAAGCAGTGCACGACCCTTCCCACTAGGGTAACAATGTACTTTATACTCTTGAATAAAACTAGCATTTGAAAAAATACCTAATACAACATCATGAATGTGCTGTTTTCCAGTGGATTTCCAATTGCTATATGATTTTCTTTAGAACCACTGCTGGACTTCATTAGGTTACCCAAAGAATCCATCCCCAGTTGCATAATCATGTTATTTGTGGGACCATTTAAATAGCTGGCAAAATTAATAATAATAGTGTCTACTGTTTTTCAGTTAGAGTTGACAATATTATAGTCGTTCAAGGTGTACAGCGTAGTGGTTAGGTGTTTATATACTTTATAAAACGTTCCCCCTGAGTAGTCTAGTACCCACCTGGCACCAAATTATTGACTATATTCCCTTTGCTGTACTTTACATCCTATTACATGACTATTTTGTAACTGCCAATTTGTACTTTTTAATCCCTTTACTTTTCTTACCCAGTCCCCCACCCTCTCCCCATTTGGCAGCCATCAGTTCTCTGTAACTACGGGTCTCTGTTTTGTTTGTCCATTTATTTTGCTTTAGATCCCACATGTAAGTGAGATTATGTGGTATTTGTCTTTCTCTGACTTATTTCACTTAGCATAATACCCTGTAGATCCATCCAAGTTGTCACAAATGGTAAGATCTCACTTTTTCATGACCGAGTTATATTCTGTTGTATATATGTATCACTGTCACCAATTGTCAATCGATGGCACTTAGGTTGCTTCCATATCTTGACTCTTGTAAATGGTGCTGCAGTGAATATAGGGGTGAACCTATCTTTTTGAATTTGTGTTTTGAAATGTGGGTTTCTTCAGATGCTCAGAAGTGCGATGCTGGTTCATAAGGTAGTTCTGTTTTTAATTTTCTTGAGCTCCCTCGTGCCGTTTCCGTCGTGGCTGCACCAGTTTGCAAGGCCACTGTCAGGACACCACGGTTCCCTGTTCTCCATCCTCGCCGGCGCTGGTTTTCTGTTGATTTGTTGATGATCGCCATTCTGACAGGTGTGATAACTCATGGTGGTTTTGGTGTTTACTGTTTTTAATGGTTCAAAAATATCGTGTTGAAAGCTGGACTCTTGTTTTTCTTCTTGAGGATAGAATGAACAGACTCCATGTGAGGGAAGAGAGGAATACAGAAAATACAATGACTTAGGTTTTAAATGAGAATGTGTCTTTTCTGCTAACGGTCCTGCCCCAAGGCTGCTGGCAGAAGGCTCCAGCCTGGGAGCCACGTGAGACCCCACCTGGCCACTGCTGCTGATGCCCTGTTGTTCACGCCAGGCTCCTTGCCTGGGTTTTACTACAGCCGTGCTGGCTTCCAGGTCTGAGTGGCAGGGACGCCTTGCTCCTTCATTCTGTGTCCTTGTCACTTGGAAACCGAAGGAGCTGTGTGCATGCCCCCAGGTCGCACAGCATCGTGACAACAGCTGCTTTAGCTGCTGCCTGAAGCTCATCTCTCAGTGCTCAGAGCCAGTATTTGAGACAGGTGCTGACGGGTCCAGTTTTGCCCAGTTTCCCCATCGGGCTTCCCTCGTTTAGCCAGAACCTCTCCTGTGTCTTGTGCAAGTCATCTCAGTCAGCTCACCAGCAGACACGAGGAAATTTCAGCGTGGACCCAAACAGGGACACTCGCCACTAGCAAATCTCAACCCTTTCACGGTTGACAGAGAAGAGCAGATCGTTTTAGAATTATAAAATCTTTTAACCAAGTGCATACATTTTTTAAATAAAAATTATAAGAAAATTAAACTCCTGTTCAATATGAAGCTATACATACTGGCTAATACTAGTCAGTATTTATGTTTTTTAATATAAATATCCTTTTCATTAAAAGTTTTATTTTCAATTACAGTTAATAGTCAGTATTTTATATTAGTTCCAAGTATACAGTGTAGTGGTTAGACATTTATATGATTTACAGTGATCCCCCGATTAGTCCTCACCTGACACCATGCAGTTACTGCAGCAGTGTTGACTGTTCTGTACTCTCCACCCCCTGTGCTGACTGCATCCCCGTGACTGTTCTGTGATGACCAGTTGGTACTTCTCAGTCCCTTCACTTCACTTTTTTCACTCAGCCCCCGACCCGCTTCCCATTTGGCAACCATCAGTTTGTTCTCTGTATCTGTGTGTGTCTGTTTTGTTTGTCCATTTATTTGGTTCTTTAGATCCCACATATAATAAGTGATATCATGTGATATTTGTCTTTCTCTGACTTATTTCACTTGCAAAGTACCCTCTAGGTTTATCCATGTTGTTGCAAATGGCAAGATTTCATTTTTTTAAGGCTGAGTAACATTCCCTTGTCTTGCATGCACATCTTTATCAAATTGTCTATTGATGGGCACTTAGTTTGCTTCCATATCTTGCCTTTTGTAAACAATACTAAAATGAACGTAGGGGTGCATATATCTTTTCAAATTAGTGTTTTAGATTTTTGGAGTTAAATACCCAGAAGTGCAATTGCTGGATCATAAAAAAAATTTTAATTTTTTTGCAGAACCTCCAGACTTTTCTATTGTGGCTGCATCGGTTGACAGTCCCACCAACAGTGCACGAGGGGCCCTTCTCTCCACACCCTCACCAGCACCTGTTCGTTGATTTATTGGTGGTGTCAGAATGGCTATCTCATGGGGATTTATCTTGCATTTCCCTGACGATTAGTGACATTGAGCCTCTTTTCATGTCTCTTGTCCACCTGTGTGTCCTCTTTGGAGAAATGTCTATTCAGGTCCTCTGCCCATTTTTTAATCAGATTGTTTTTTGTGGTTGTTAAATTGTATGAGTTCTTTACATATTTTGGGTATTAACCTCTTACCAGATGTATCGTTGGTGACTCTCTTCTCCCGTTCAGTAGGTGGTCTTTTTTGTTCCCTTTTCTCTCTGTCGACAGTGTCCTTTAATTCACAAATGCTTTAAATTTTGATGAAGTCCGTCTACGGCCATGCCACCCTGAACAAGCCCGATCCCGTCTGATTTCGGAAGCTAAGCAGGGTCGGGCCTGGTTAGTACTTGGATGGGAGACCACCTAGGAAGACCAGGTGCTGTAGGCGTAAAAAAAAAAAAAAAAAAAAAGGCCAGGTCCTTGCAATTGCAATCTGAGGTCAACCAAGGGTTGCCTCGCATAAAAAGAAATTTTTTTTGATGAATTCCAATTTATCTTTTGTTGCCTATGCTTTTGGTGTCATATCTAAGAATCTTGGAAAACCCAAAGTTATGAAGAATTACCCCTATGTTTTCTTTCAAGAGTTTTATGGTTTTAGTGCTTATAGTTAGGTCTTCGATCCATTTTGTGTTAATTTTTGTGCATAGTATGAGTAAGGGGTCCAGCTTCATTCTTTCACATGTCGAAGTCCCGCTGGCCCAGCGTCATTTGTTAGAGAGACTGTTCTTTCCCCGTCGAATGGACTTGGCTCCCTTGTCAGAAGTCAGCGTGAGTGTTCGGGTTTATTTCTAAACCCCAGTGCTGGTCCATTGGCCTGTATGTCTGTTCTTAGGCCAGTGCCCGCGTGTTTCGGTTACTGCAGGTCTGTAACCTTGAAGTGTGGGTCCGTTAACTTTGTCCTTTTCAGGCTTTTTGGGGGCTCCCTGAGGTGTGTCATTTTGCTAGCGTTGCCATAAAATACCACAGGCTGGGCGACTTACACGGGAATTTATTTTTATGCAGTTCCGTAGACTAGAAGTCCAAGATCAAGGTGTCAGCAGGGTTGGTTTCAGTGAGGAAGCCTCTCTCCTTGGCTTGCAGGTGGCCACCTTCTGTGTGTTCTCACATGGCCTTTTTTCTGTGCGTGCACATCGCTGGTGTGTCTGTGTCCAAATTTCTCTTCTCATAATCACACCAGTCAGATTAGACTAGGGCCCGCCCTAAGCCTCGTTGTGACTTAATCTCACTAAAGGCCCCATCTAATACAGTTACATTCTGAGGCGCTGGGGGTCAAGGCTTCAACATATGAATTGGGGGAGAGGGGAGGACACAGTTCCATATGAATTTGAGGATGATCAGCTTTTCCATGTCTGCAAAAAAGTTCCTAGGAATTTCGTAGGTGGTGTCGATATGAGAAACGTCTAAACCTGTAGAAAATTTTTACGAGTTTCAGTCAAACTGACAGCAGTAGCGAGGAAGCAGAATCTCAAGGGATTGAGAAAATGCTCTAGAGAACGGGCGTTACTGTTACATTAGAATCAAAGGAGGAGAAGCGAGGAGGGTCACAGGAAATCCATTGCCGGCAGGAGAGCAAAGCAGGGAAATCGCCGGGACTGGATTAAAAGGAAAATGGAGACACGTGGTTCTTGGACACTGGTGAGTCCGAGGTCGTTAGCAACATGTACAGCACTCAGATGGCATCCGAGGGACAGTGTGACAATGAGTGGCTCTGGGGGCTTGGCCCCGGTGCGGTGGGCTGTGCCCCAGGGGTCTGCAGAAAGGGGGTTACTCTGACTCGACATTCCAAGGGCTTGTTACCTTAGATGCACAGAGACAACAGACAGGCTCACTTAAGGTCAAGACCGACCTTTGTCAAGGAAGCCACAGGCCAGGAGGTGGCTGCGCTCCGTGACCTGCTGTTAGGGATTTTTGTGTGCAGACCCTCCTGTGTGGTTGGTTAATTTTGGCCCTGAGCTTGTCAGGTGTAGTGTGTGGCCCCCTTTTTGTCCACAATGGCTTTGGGGAGTGTGGACGCCTTGAAAACACTGTTTTCCGGTCTGGTGAAGGGATGGCTTCTGACTGACTTAGGCCTTCTTTAATGTCTTTCAGGGCTGTTTTGCAATTTTCAGGAATAAATCTCTCTCTCCTTGATTAAATTTATTCCCGGGTGTTTTGGTCTCCTAGATTGTGATATTGTGAGATAATAAGAAATAGATATTTGGTCTTCATCCCCAGTTCTTGGCTCAAAAGCTTATGAAAACCTTGGGATTTCCTGAGTGATGGGGTTGGGAGGGCCTGTTTCATTATCCATGATGACCCCTTCAGACCACACCTGAGGTGATGCTAATGCACTGACTTGCCAGCTCACAGGTAGCTCCAGGATTGCGCTGGTTGCTGGTTGGTTATTAGAGGGCTGACCTCTGGGGACTAGGATTAAGTTAATCACCAGTAGCCAATGACTTAATCATAATTCAGCCTCCATAAAAACTAAGTGATCATTGGAACGACATGGATGGACCTAGACTGAGTGAAATAAGTCAGAGAAAGAGAAATACTATATGACTTCACTTATATGCAGAATCTAAGGAACAAAAAGAACAAACTAAAACAGACTCACAAATACAGAGGCCAATCTGGTGAGACAGCCAAAGGGGAAGGGTGTTGGGCTCGGAGAATGGGGCGAAGGGGTAAAGAAGTACAAATTAGCAGTTGATAGATGGTCACACGGCGCAGGGGATGCAGTCGGCAGTAACGTTATGGATAGAGGGAGGGCCAGAGTGGGGAGCAATTAGGGGGATCGTTTTATAAACTGTATAAATGTCTAACCAGTGTACTGTATGCTTGAAACTAATCAAATTAAAAAAAATAAACGGTGAGATTTGGGAGAGCTAAATCCCTCCGGTCCCCATGCAGACCTGACCCTAGGTGCCTCTTCGCCTGGCTTTTTGTGTCCTTTACAATAAACCAGTAATAGTAAAGTTTCCCCTCAAACTGTGAACCATTCTTACAGATTACTGAACCTGAAGAGGGGGTCATGGAAGCCCCAATTTATAGCCAGGTCAAGTAGAACTGTGGGTAACCTGGGGACCCCCTACTAGTGATTGGCCTCTGAAGCAGGGGGCGGTCTTGAGGTCAGTAGTGTCAAAATTGAATTAAATTGAAGGCCACCCAGGGTGTGTCTGCAGAGCGGGAGAATTGCTCGGTGTGGAAAACCCACATGTCCATGTCGTTGTAAATGGAACTGCTTTCCTAAGTCCCTTTTCCATTGTTCGTTACTGGTGGATAAAGAACACATCCGTTTTTTGTGTGATGACCTTGTGCTCTGCAATCGTGCTGAATTTATTAGCTCAAGGAGCTTTCTGGTGGGTTCCTTGGGATTTCCTATGGGTCGGATCATGTCACCTGCAAATAGAAATGGTCTCAGATGCCTTTTCTTCTTCCAGTTGCCCTGGCTGGAGCTTCTAGTGCAGGGAGCAGCTTCTAGTGCAGGGAAAGCCGAAAGGCTTTCTGGCGTCACGTGAAACCGTGGGTGAAACTTTCATTCTTTCCTCACGGAGCCTGGTGTCGTGGCCTTTTCATAAACGTCCTTTTTGGTGTTGAGGACTCTTCCCCCATCCCTGGTTTTCTGAGGGTTTCTGTCACGAAAGGGTGTTGCCATTTGGAAATGCCTGTCCTGCGTCAGCTGAGGTGACCGTGTGTTTGGTTCTCTCCAGCACTGTGACGCGTGACGATTTTCTCACACCAAACCGCCCCCGCGTCCCTAGCGTGAATTCCACCTTGTGGCGTGTCAGCCTTTTCAGGGGCTGATGGATTCGGGTTGCTGGTATTTTGTTGAGGATTTTGCATGGAGATTCATAACGGGTATTGGTTTCTGACTTTCCATTTTGTGACGTCTTAATATGGCATTGGTGTGAGGGAAATCCTGACTTCGTGGAATGAGTCGGAAAGTGTTTTCCCCTCTTCTGTTTTTTCGAAGAGTTTGAGAAGGATTGATGTTGATTTCTCTTTAGATGCTCAGTAGAATTCAGCAATGACTCCATGCGGTCCTAAAATTTGCTTTTTGGGAAGTTTTTGATTGCTAATCAGTATTTTTACTTGTTAGAGGTCTACTGAGATTTTGTGTATTCTTGAGTGAATGTAGGTAATTTGTATGTTTCTAGGAATTTGTCCATTTTACCTAGGTGATCCGGTTTTGATCTTTTCAAAGAAATTTTTAGTTATACTACTTCCCTCTCTCCCTCTCCCCCTTCTTCCTTCTTCCTCTGTCCTGCTTTCTCTTCCTCTTGACTGTTTTTATCTCTAAAGGTTTGTAAAAACTGATCTTTTCAAAGAAACTTTGAGTTACATTAATTCTCTCCCCCTGTTCCCTCACCCCTCTTTCGTCCCCTTCTTCCCTCCCTCCCTGAATTGGTAAAGGGATCTCTCCAAAGAAGAAACTTTCAGTTACATTCTCTTTCCCTCTCTCTCTCCCGCTTTTTCTTTCTTCCTCTCTCTCTAAAGGTTGGTAAAAAGTGATCCTTTCAAATAAGTAACTTTTAGTTACATTAATTCTGTCTCTTTTCCTCTCCAGCAAATTTAGTTCACTCTTCTTTTTTTAATTCATCTTCTAGTATTTTCTCATTGATTCTTTGACCCATTGGTTAATAATATATAGTTCAGCT
>NW_006430726.1:4324381-4327896 GCF_000325575.1 Pteropus alecto | reverse complement strand
TCCTGCTGATTTTTATTACTTTTTTTTTTCTACTAATTCCATTATGATCTGAAAAGATTATCTGTATGATTTCAGTCTTAAGTTTAGTGAGACTTTTTGGGGGACTAACATACGGTCTATCCTGGAGAATGTTCTGTGTATACTTGAGAAGAATGTATGTATTCTGCTTTTACTGGGTTTTCTTAGACATATGTCTGTTATGTCTATATATGTCTATTAGGTCTCTTGAATTTCTTTACATTATTGACCACCTGTTTTGATTTTCTGTCCATTATCAAACGTGAGGTATTGAAGTCTACAGCTTTTATTGTAGAACTTTCTATTTCTTTCTTTAGTTGTCAGTTTTTGCTTCGCACATTTTGGAGACAGTATTGTTCGGTGCGTATGTTTATAATTGTTAACTCTTGGTGAGTGGACCATTTCATTACTATACAAGGTCTTTTGGGGAGATCTCGTAACAGTTTTTGGCATAAAGCCTGTTTTGTCAGTACATGAGCCCTAGATCTCTTTTGGTTGTTCTTTACATGGAAACCCACCCACCTAGAGGGAGACCTTTGCTCAATCTCGCTCCTGCGGACTTCTCTTGGTGGCTCATTGGGCAGAAAAGGATCACGTGTCCATTCCTGGAGCTGTCACAGTGGGCACAGGGGACTCACCTGGCGCATCAGCCAGCCATCATGTCAGTTGAGTAGAGATGGAGGCAGTGGGGGTGGACATTAAACCTGACCCGAGGGCCTCGTCACGGGGTCTGGACCTCACAGGACAGGTATGGGGTTCGGTCAGAGGCCCTAGGACGACCTTGCAGAGTATTCCTAGGAGGAATTTTCTCAGATGTCTGTTGAGAAAAAAATTGTAAGACAGCCACTTATTTTGTTGTTGTCATTGAACTGACCTTTTGATTTTACTTTGGATGCTAGGAAACTTTGAGCTAAATTTGTTGCTCATAGCAATTATGGTACATTGTGGCATTTTAAATCTTGCATTAGCTTGTTTTTTCCTTCACTTTTTTCAGTTAAATATGCCATTTATGAACTTTGTAATCATTTTAAAGAAAAAAGTTGAACTTGTAGATTTCTAAATACAGAAAATAATTCTAATTATTAAATTGTTTTAAAGAGCTTAAAGTAATGTGAAATTGAACACGTATTGAATACACTAATGATAGAAATTTATAGCTTAATTTAAAAGCAGATTATTTTTTATAAAACATTTCTAGAAGTTACAAAGTATAAAACATGTTTATATATCTTAAAACTCAGTATATTTAGCTGATGTGATAGGAAATATGAAAGAAATTCAAGAGATTTTTCTCCATTTTTTGATCTTGTGTGAAATTCTGGAAACTAAGTTTTTGGAATGGAGAATATTAAAAATAACCTTTTAATTTTCAAAAGTTAATTTTAAGGCAGACTTGAGTCTTCATCTGTAATAAAATCATTTTCCTCTGGGAGTCCACTCCACCTGTGGGGCAGTGGGGCTCTGAACCAGGTCTGTGGCCAAATCACTAGGCATTTTGGGGGTGGTTGTCAGTTCCTTACGGGGGTCATTTCCTGGTTCTTCCTGGCACCCGCACTTTCTTCCCACCTCAGTCTACAATGACCAAGTTGGGTCACAGGTCACACTGGGAAAGGGGCCTTAGTTTCCTTAGAGGGGTTTGGCACCCTCACCCCTTTGGCTGCGGGCCAGGTTTATTTCCGAAGGGTTCCAAGTGGGGAGCTGTGGGGAGTTGTGAGAATTTTTCAACATACTCATCTGGTCTTTTGTGATGTGGAAATGGTCATTTAACCATTAATGTTCTCCTTCAATAAAGGTATCTTCTCCATTTAGAGTGAAAATAGGATGAAGTAAGTTTTGTAAAACTCCAAAGAAAAGGTGACACAAGGATTTTTAGAAACAAATAGTTTAATTTCATTTTCATCTTTGAAAATAACAAATATATTTAAAATGACATGTACTTTGGCATGTCATTGTGTGTCATTTTTAACGGTACATTTGAAACAGAATACATAACTTTTATAAATCTCTGGAATCAAAGATGAAGATGAGAACTGATAGGTTTAAAATGTCAATTTAGTAAATAGTTCATTTTGCTCTTTGTGTCTGTGGGAATATTTGGTAGAAACACTGTACAAAGTAAGGCAGACATCTGGAAAATTCATTTAAATTTTTAGGAAAAAAGTGTTCAGTGGAAATTCCTTTCCCTCTGCAGGCGACTCCGCAAAGCCCATCAGGTGCTGAGAGCAGCTGTAGCGGTCTGGGTGATACAGGAGGAATCCGATCTCCTGTAGCTCTAGAATCAGATCCACAGAGAAAACAGGTTTTCAAAACAGGTTTAATACACAAATAAAAAAAATCTTAATTTTCATCATGAGAGTATACCGTACAATGCATAGGGAACAAATGAGTCATGGGAATTTATTAAAATCGATGAAACCTTTTCAAATTCATTTAAATAAGACATTGTAATAACTGCTGTTACAAGTAGGACATCACTGTGAGAAGATGTAAATCAGACAAAGGGAATTCCAGGTAAGTGGGAAGGAAAAGGGACAGAAGACAAAAGAGAAGTTGGGGAGGAGAGGAAAGGGGAGTTGGGGAGGTAGGGGTCAGAGGAGGGAGAGGAAGGGGAGGGATGGAGGGGAGGAAGGGGACTTAGGGGAGGCCATGAAGGGAGGAGACTGATGGATGGGGGGAAGAGAGGGAGGGGAAGGGGAGGTGACAGGGAGTGCAGTGAGGGAGGACAGGAAGGTGAGGGTTTGGGGAGGGGAGGAGAAGGACTTAGGAGAACGGGAGGGAGAGGACAGATGAAGGGGAGGAAGAGGGGATAGGGAGGGGCCTCGGAGGGGAGGAAGGGGACTTGGGGAGAAGGGAGAGGTTGGGGAGGGGACATAGTGCAGTGAAGGAGGAGAAGAAGGGCTTAGGGGATGTAGGGAGGACAGGAAGGTGAGGGGACTTAGGGGTGGGAGAAAGAACTTAGGGAGAGGGTGGAGGGAGGAAAGGGACTTAGGGGTGACAGGAAAAGAGGGAGGGGACATAGGGGAGGAAGGGAGGAGAAGGGACAAGAGATAAGGGAGGGAGTGGGGGAGGGGAGAAGAATTAGGCGAGGAGGAAGATAGGTGAGAGGAAGGTGACTTTAGGGAGGGGACATAAAGGATGGGAGGATAGGGAGGGAGAGGGCAGAGTAAGGGACTTAGGGGATGAAGGGGAGAAGGGAGGGGAGGTGACAAGGAAGAATGGGTGTAGAGGGCGGGGACATAGGAAGGAAGGGGAGGGACTAGGGGAGTAGGGAGGAGAGGAAAGTGACGGAGGGGGGGCGAGTAATGGAGGGGTTCTGGGGAGAGGATGGGGAGGAAGATGACGGGAGGGAGAAGAGGATGGGGAGGAGACTATCAGGGGAAGTAGGGAGGAAAAGGGGACTTAAGGATGGGAAGGGAGGAAAGGGACTTAGGGGATGAAGGAGAGAAAGGCGACTAATGGAGGGATGTTGGGGAGGGGGGAGCAGAGACTTAGGGGGA
>NW_006430726.1:4280868-4324017 GCF_000325575.1 Pteropus alecto | reverse complement strand
GGAAGAAGGGGAGTAGAGGAAGGTGACTTAGAGTTGGGAGACGGAGGGGAGGGAGGGAGGGAGGGAACTAATGAAGGTGAGGGGAGAAAGGGGATGGTTGGAAAATGGGGAGGGAGGAAGGGGAAATAGAAGACTTGGGATAAAGGAAGGGGTGGACTTGGGGAGGAAAGTGGGAGAAGAGGGGAGGGGACTAATGGAGAGAGGTGAGAATGGGAGGAAAGTGACAAATGGGGTGGGAAGAAGGGAGCTTAGGGGATGAGGGAGAGAAGGGGAGGGGACTTAGCAAGGGAGGTAGGGATGGGAGGAAGGTGACGGGATGGGACTAATGGAGGGAACAGGGTAGGAAGAGGACTTAGGAGAGGGGAGGGAGAAGAGGAAGGGAGGAAGGGGAGGGACTTAGGGAAGAACGGGAGGAGAAGAAAGTGACGGAGCGGGTGAAGACGGGGACTTAGGGGATGTAGGGAGGGGAGGAAGGGAGGAGAAGAAGGGACAGGACAGATAAGGGAGGGATGGGAGGGAAGGTAGAGGGAGGAATGTGACTGGGGAGGCGGTGACGGGAGGAGACTAATGGAGTCGGGGAGAGGAATGGTACTTAGGGGAAGGATGTGGGGAAGAATGGGAGGGCAGGGAGTAGAGGTCGGGTGGGAGGGGACTTAGGGATGGTAGGAGCGGAAGGGAGAGGACATAGATAAGGGAGGAAAGGGACTTAGGGGAGGAAGAGAGGACAGGGAGAGGGGACTAACGAAGGGGACTTAGAGAAGAATGGGAGGTGACAGGAAGTGCAGTGAGGGGAGGACAAGGGGACTTGGGGAGGGAAAGGAAGAAGGGAGGACAATATGAGTAGGGTATTAATGGAGGGGAGAGGAGGAGAGCGAGGGGAGGGAGGCGACTTAGGGAAGAATGGGAGTAGAGGAAGGGGACGGGGAAGGAGGGTGAAGAGAGGGTTCAGGGAGAGGATGAAGGAAGGGGAGGGGAGGAGACTTAAGGAGGTTAAGGATGGTGAAGAGAAAGGGAAGGGACAGATGGGGGGGAAGGAAGTGGCGAGGGCTAATGGAGAGGAGGTAGGGGGAAGAGGGAAGGGTGGGGATTTAGGGATGGAGGGAAGAATGGGAGGGGACAGAGATGAGAAGAGAACTTAGGATGGGGAGGAGAGAGGACCAGGGAGAGGAGGAAGAGGGCTATGGAGGGGAGGAGAAGAATCGGGGCACTAAGGGGAGGGGAGGTAGGGAGGAAGGGGAGGCGACTAATGGAGGGGTGTTAGGGAGGGGCATATGAGTAGGGTATTAATGGAGGGGAGAGGAGGAGACTTCGGGGATGAAGGGAGGAGCGGAAGAAGAAGAGAGGAAGATTCCGGAATGAAGGGGACGGAAGGAGGAGAGCAACGGTGGGAGGGGACAGAGATGAGAAGAGAACTTAGGATGGGGAGGAGAGAGGACCAGGGAGAGGAGGAAGAGGGCTATGGAGGGGAGGAGAAGAATCGGGGCACTAAGGGGAGGGGAGGTAGGGAGGAAGGGGAGGCGACTAATGTAGGGGTGTTAGGGAGGGGCAGGGGAGAGGATGGGGAGGAAGATGACGGGAGGGAGAAGAGGACGAGGAGGAGACTATCAGAGGGGAAGTAGGGAGGAAAAGGGGACTTAGGGATGGTAGGGGAGGAAGAGGCAACTAATGGAGGGGTGTTGGGGAGCGGGGAGGGAGGGGGAATGGGACTAACGAAGGGGACTAGGGAAGAATGGGAGGGGAGGAAGGCAGGAGAGGGACGGGAGTTACACAGATAAGTTAGGGTGGTGGGGAGGGGAAGGGGACTTAGGGAGGGGAAGGAGGGTGAAGAGAATTTGGGGAGAGGAGGAAGGAAGGGGAGGGATTAGGGAGAGGGGTGGGTAAGGAGGAGAGGAAGTGGAGGGGACTTGGGAAGATGGGGAGGAAGGTAGAGGGGAAGGAAGGGGACTTAGGGGAGGGGAGGAGGTCAACTAATGGAGGGGTGTTGGGGAGCGGGGAGGGAGAGAAGACAGGAAGGCAGGAGAGGGAGGGGAGTGTACACAGATAAGTTAGGGTGGTGGGGAGGGGAAGGAGGGTGAAGAGAATTGGGAGAGGGAGGAAGTGGAGGGGACTTGGGAAGATGGGGAGGAGGTGAAGAGAGGATGGGGATGGGACGGAGGGAGGGAGGTGAGAATGGGAGGAGAGGAAAGTGACTTTAGGGGTGGGAGGGAAAAGAGGAAGGGAGGAGAGGGTGGGGAGGGGAGGAAAAGGACTTAGGAAGTGAGGATGGAAGGGACTTGGGGAGGGAGGGGACGTAGATAAGGGAGGAAGGGGACAGGGAGAGGATGAAGGAAGGGGAGAGACCAAGGGGAGGAAGGGTGTGAGGGAGATGAGGGGACCAGGGAGGGGAGGCAGGGAGGAAAGGCAAGTGGATGCAGGGAAGATGGGAGGAGAGCAGGGATGGGGAGGGATGGAGCGGAGACGGAAAGGGACTCGGGGAAGGTCGGGGGTGCCGGGAGGAGAGGAGAGGTAGGGGAATCAGTGGACGGGTGGCACGAGGACAGGGAGGCCGGGCAGGGGCACAGCCCGGTAGGACAGTGTGATGGGGACAGGCCGGACCACTCACCACTGGGATTCCATCGGTGGTCGGAGGCTCCTCAGCTTCCTCTCGTCCAGTCCTTTCCAGTATTTGAAGTTGTTGTCGAGATGCTGCAGCAACTCCGGCAGGTCCACGAAGGCTGCAAGAAGAGGCGGCTGTGTGAGCCCCTCAACCTGTGCTTAGGGGTTCGCATTGGGCTGTCGAGGAAGAGGGGGACCTGAGCGGGCAGCTCCACAGCTGGCACGGTCCCAGATCCTGAAGGCCAGCCCTGTCCTCCAGGTACACAGGTTAAGCTGACAAGTCTCACAGATGAAAGCGGCCGTTCATCTGCTCAGTGAACACGCAGGCCTGTGGTGTGAGCCCCGCCTACAGCTAAGCAACCAGGGGCTCTAACCTGGGGCCCCCTCGCAGAGGCCGCCTGACCGCCTCTTTGCCCCTTCGCTCATGTGGAAGGGGAGGGCAGAGCCGTGGGCACCCGGCACGGAGGCCAGCCCTCTGTCACGCCCGCTCCAGCGTGGGGCCGGGAGCAGATGGCGAAGGCCCCCTGGAGGAAGACCGTGGGGCGCGGAGTCAGCATTAGTGGTTTTGAGTCCCATGTTCTCTACTACTAGCAGTGCGCCCCAAGTTCACGTCCCTCCTCTATGAAGCTGGTGTCACCCCGTCCACCCTGGGGGGAGGGGCGGTTCAGGACGATGTGGACAGACCCAGCCTGCGGGGTAGTGGGGGGCTCGGCAACGGCTCATTCTCATCCTCAGTGCGGTGCGTCTGGAAAGTCTCAGCCCCCAAGCATACGGCATTTGCTACTTACTGTGTCGTGCCCGTTATTTAAGAAACGTGTCCCAAGCGTTCTTACCGTCCCAAGCATCGAACATGCCTGTGATGAAGTAGTCAATGAACGAGATCTGAGACTTGGGAATGCTGCAGGTGTTTCTGTCAAACACAGGCATCACCACAGGTAAGTCCTGCCGCTTCTCTTCATCGGTCTGCAACAGAGAACACCCGACTGTCACGCCTGCGCCTCTCCCCCCATGAGAGCCGAGGGGAGGCCGAGCAGAACGACAACGGACCCGCGCCAGACCCTGTCATTCCCAGAGTGGGGACGGCTCTGCACCAGGAGGGCCTGAGCTCACCCACCCCACCCCTTTCCAACACCTGGGAGCCGCCTGCTGAAGCTCCTCAGGTAACACTGGGAATGGTGCCCGTGGGACAGGAACCTGCTCCTGTCACACCCAGCCCCCCTCCCGACCAGCAGGGGATCCAGGGCCCGAGGCCAGGCCTGCGGTGGGGAGTCACAGGAGGGTCCGGTGGCTGCTGCTCATCTCAGGCCACGTTATCTCATTTGCAAAGGCTTTGAACGCCCTTGAGATCCCTGAGTTAAAAAATTCTGGGACGAAGATTTTACGTTAAAAAAGCACTGAGAAGAAAAGCATTTGTGCACAGTCACGGGCCACCTGACGACGGGGCTCCGTTCTGAGAAACGTGCCGGGAAACGACTGGTGGCTGTGCCGACGTCGCAGGCACCCTGCAATCCTAGGTGGCACAGCCCCCGCACGCCTGGCCGCACGGGGTGGCCCTTGCTCCCAGGCCGCCAGCCACTACAGCAAGTGACTCCGAGTACTGTAGGCAATTGTGACACAATGGTACTTGCACATCTACACACGTCTAAACATAGAAAAAGTACAACAAAAGCACAGCGTGAAAGGTAAACGCTGGTCCCCCTGAGCAGGGCGCTTACCGTGAGTGGAGCCGGCAGGACTGGAAGTCGCCCTGGCGAGTCGGTGAGTGAGGGGCAGTGGCCGTGAAGGCCAAGGACGTGGCTGTGCACGACTGCAGACTTTACGGACACTGTCCCACAGCCCTCCCCTTCCGACAGGGCCAGAAACAGACGCGGAGGCTGCCAGTGCTGC
Source organism: Pteropus alecto (assembly GCF_000325575.1). Taxonomy (NCBI): domain Eukaryota; kingdom Metazoa; phylum Chordata; class Mammalia; order Chiroptera; family Pteropodidae; genus Pteropus; species Pteropus alecto. The sequence goes on along the minus strand of NW_006430726.1, from coordinate 4,319,535 downwards.
TCCACGGACAGGGAGGTGGGGGGGAGAGTGGCTGGGCGAGGCGTGGGTCACCGTGGTGGCGACTGCCAGGAGGGCGTGAAGTGAGGCCTGAGAAGCAGGCTCAGCAGTAAAAGCGGAGAGATGAAGGCGGGCGGCGGGGGCGGGGCGCTGTCATGGCGCTGGGGAGCAGCGGTCAGATTTGGGGGGGAGCTGCTGGTGTTGAGAGGAGTGTGTGAACGTGGAGACGGGAAAGACCTGAGGACTCTGTACTCTGACCTTGGACATTTGGTTTGGTTCCGTCGACCCTGTTCCGGCGCACAGGGCTCACACAGGGCTCTCTCCTGCACGGAGCTGATGGGAGAAACGAAACTAACTACGCTTGACGTCGTCACGACCGAAAACATTTCCGAAAACAAGGTGGGGGGCGGCTGGCGCCGCGCCACCTCAAAAAGCTTTCCCTGCAGAGGCAGTGGCACTTGGTGCTCGTTACGGTAGCCCTGATGACCTGTGTCCTGGCACAGGGTGCGCCGTGAGCGGGGATCGACGGCCAAGCCCCACGGACACTGCTCCCAGCGGAGACAAGAAAGCGAGGCTCCCAAGAGGGCGCGTCTCACCTGGGAGAAGTACTCCTCCGAGATGCGGGCGGCCCACTCGATGCTCTGCTCCAGCGGTCGGCAGGGGTTGGACACGTCCGCGCACTTGATCAGCATGCGCTTGATCAGGGTCCGGTTCTCCGGCGTCCTGAGCACGGTGTTTATGGCTGCTTGCTCTTCATCTGTTTCCTAAAGCATGCGTGGGATTCAAGCAATCGCAAGGGGTCTCCTGGTGCCCGGCCCTGCGTGGTCCCACTGCCAACACCATGAGGCGCTGTCCAAGATCTACCCAGCAGGGGCTCCCAGAACAATGCTGAGGAGACTCCGAGCATCGAGCTTGGCCCCTCGCTTGACAAAGGGGCAAAGCAAGGCGGGCGACATCGCAGAAGCACCCAGCAGGAGAGGGCAGCCGCGGAGGCTGAGGTGTCTGCCCCTCCCTCCTTCGTGGCTCGCTCTTCTCTCTCTCAACCTTTCTCACAGTTGCCTCTTTCTGTTCTTTCTCTGTCATTCTCCCTTGGTAAGAACTCAAAGACCGACTTGAACTTTTACTTACTCGAAAGGAGTGTGAACTGAAAAAGTAAAAGATTTACCTGCTCTCTCAACAAAGAGTCGTGTGGTCCACCTGGCTCCCGCCTGTCATTTCTCAATCTCCAACTCGGCCCTGTGGCATGTGTGACTGGGGGGTAGCTGTCAGTGTCCCAAGACTGTCATACAGTGACACCTCCATAACACTGCCTGACATTGTGGTGTACAAAGAACTTAACTTTCTCTGGACCTGCACTCACAAAAAGGCCTGCGGTAGGCCTGAAGAGCGATACTGCGTGCTGTGACGTTTACCAAATGAGGACACTGGGACTCGGAGAGGCGAAGAGACTTGTCAAAGCCACCCAGCTGAGCCGGGGTAAGGACCTAAGTTCTACCTTCGGTCCTGGGCTCCGTCCACTCGCAGTAAGTACGCATGCATCTCGTTCACAAGGACACAGTCACCACCCACGGGGGAATGGACCCTCCGAAGCAAAATCGGGGTAGAAGACGGGGTGCCGGGCAGAGAGCACCATCAAGGAGGATAAGGCACCCTCATTCACGGGACCTTTCCAAACGGGCCGGTCCCGTGATTTCCAGGAGAGAGCACAGTGGTCTAAGAAGGCCTTGGTGGTCCCGTCAAGTGGGCAGAGCTGCCATCAAGACAGCCAGGTGGCATCCTGAGCCAAGGCCACCTCATGTCTTGGGGAGCGCCAGAAGGGACACCACCGAGGAGGCCCGAGCTCTCCCGGCTCCAGCTTCCCCCCTCTCTCTCCAGACTAATGCTTTCAGTGAGAAGGGTGACGAGCTGGAAGGCCGGGGAGAGACGAAGCCTGTGGCCAAACGAGCTGCAGAACGGAATTATGACCTTGGCTCGACAGCTCCCAAAAGCAAGTCGTTCCTATGTGTGCCAGGGGCTCTCGGTGCCAGGAGCCGGGGAGCAGGGCGGGGGAAGGGCTGTGAGTTGGTGGCAGGGTGCTCAGTGCTCGTGGAGTAGGTGGGGGGCGGGCAGACAGCTGAGCCTGAGGAAGAGGCTCCAGGGAGGCCCGTTCTCCAGTGCTGAGCCGACGGGGAATCTACGACGACAGCTGCCCGCCTCACGGGCCCTGTGCCTTGACGTTTACGGTGCCCACTGCACCGGCGAGGCAGCGGAGCGGCAGAACTAGCGGGTGCTCAGGCCTGGCTGCTTCCTGGCTGCCCCTGCCCAGCGCCTCAAGTCCCGAAATGGGGGCGACGGTGTCACCCTTCCGTGACACAGCCAACAGAGGATAGTTGCTGCCACCACGGAATGCACACAGTGTGGAGCAGCTGGTGACGGACCCAAGGGCTCCAACCGTGCCCACAATGCCCAAGAAGGGGGCAATGGCTCCCCCTTCTACACTTATCTGAAACTTGAGCCTCCCTTCAGTTTTTTTCTCCTTCCAAGTTCTGGTACTTTCAAGAATTTAAGCGACAGAATCAAATTCAGTGAGCCCACAGCACGTGGGGACGAAGCCCAGACAGACCCTCACCTCTTTTACTTCCAGTGCTGCCAAGGGCTTGTTGACGCTGTTGACAAACTTGTTGACGTGCTCGAAATGCTTTGTCATCTCTGTGGCCAAGACCATGTCAATGATAGCCTGGCGCAGCGTCCGGTAGTCATTCCTGTTTCAGGCGACAAATGAGAGGCTGCTACAGATCACGGGTCCAGACTCGACCGATAGAGACTTGTAAAAACTATCTGTGATCCGGGATACATGTCCACTGTGGCTAAAGTTCTAACGTCACTGGAAGTCAGCTGCAGGGCACACTTTAAGAGATCGTAAAAGTGATACTTAGTGCCTTGATCGTCATCAAGGTGAACCCCAAGAGAAGTTAAAATCGGAAGCTTAAGGGCAAGACCTTGTAGATGCGACGTCCGTGTGTTGTCACCCGTGGTGTGAGGCCCACGGTTCTTGGACTAAAACAAGACAGGAAGTAGTTGGGTGAGCAATGTCGCTCTCTCAGCGAAGACGGGATGGAGACCTATGGTTATGGAGAGTGTACCCCACAGAGACCCAACACCTTTAGTGCCCAAAACTTAGAGGGCAGACCCTCTGACAGGTGAGACAGTCACACGCAGTGCGTGACACCTCTTCCTCCAGCCCTTGTTTTCATTTGTTTTTAAAAAATTTTTTTGAGGTACAGAGAATACAAAATAAAATCTCTATTCTGCCCCTTTTCTCCATTCACTCCGTTCCTTTCCCTGGGGCAGAGATAACAAGTAGCTACAAACAAAACCTACTGATCTCCACGTCTGAAATTCTACAACGTGGCACAGGGAGCTTAGTAAAATCAGGAGTCTCCTTTTTTTAAAAAAATCCCACATGAAACTTTCCTTAAAAATCCAAATTAATAAGTCCTCCTCATGACCGAACACTTTTTCCTACGTTCATGTGACAGTAAGTCCCTATCACACATCAGGTGCCACACTAGATGCTTAGGGGACAGTGATGAACGAAACTCATATGGCACCGTGATCTTACAGAGCTTAAGAATCAAATCAGACATCAGACCAATAATGAAAACGTGACAAGTGCTACAAAGGCACTGGGACTGAATGAGCAGCGTGAAGGGTCGGGGAAGGCTCCTCGGGGAAATGACATGGGAACAGAGACAACGAGGAAAATGCTGGGCCCACGAGGGCAGAGCGGAGCGTTCCACGCAGAGATTACGACGACAGCTCCCCTGTCTCCAAGAGCTCAGCATGTCCGCGTTACTTCCTCGTCTTGAAATGTCGAGACACAAAGGAGCTGACCCTTGAAATCGTGCTAAGTGAAAGCAGCCAGTCGCAAAGAGCACATACTGGGCACGCTTCCGTTTACACGAAATGTCCAGAGCCGGCAGATCTCTGGACACGGAAAGTGGCTCAGTGGTTGAGTGGGGAGTGTGGCGTGACTGCTAACGGGGTTGAGGATTTTGGAGGTGATGAAAATGCCCTCAAACTGTCGTGGCACTTGCACTGCTCCGAACGAGCTAACGATCACCGTATGCTTCAAACGGGTGAACTGCATGCTGTGTGAATTTATCTCAGTACAGTTGTTTAAAGGAGACGGGCGGACCAACGTGCTTCCCTACCCACGCCTCTTACCTCTCCATGTTCTTGAAGATATTGCATTTGTCATCTCTGATGGTCAGCTGGAAGGCCAGGGCCGCATGGTGGCTCTCCAGCACAGCAGTGTCATTGTACAGAATGGCCAGCTCGCTTCCAGCGTTACACAGGAAGGAGTTGGTTCTCCCGGGGTGGTCCACGTCATGAATGGTGGCTGCAATGAGGGCAGCGGCCTCATCGACGGGATCTAGAGTTTGCTGAGAACAAGAGATCTTGTGAAAACTGAGGCACTGCACGAAGCCTTCTGTAGGGTCTTCTTCCCACCCTATGACTTTGAGGTAAGAACACTTGGGATTTCTGACAAGAGAACATTGTCGAGCAAATCCGGGGTCCCTGTCTGCTGAGAAAGAGGCATCTTTGCACATGCTGTCCGGACACAACGGATTCTTGGTCTCACGCTTGTTAAGGACTTCCCGTCAACAGAGAGGAGTAAGTGGGAGAAGTGGAGGAGATGACTTACATCTCCATGCCATTACAATCGTTTTAAGTTGGCTTCGTGAATACATATATGTATGTGTCCTCTATAGAGTAGTTCAAAAAAAAACAATAAATTACAACAAAAACTGGCTGTCTTTATATGTTGGTCCATATTGACACTGATGTCCCTCTGCTGCCATTATTTTTGTACTTTATAAAACAGTTCTCTCTCTGGGCTCTTATTCTGCCTAGGTCTTGGTCATGATCTTTCTTTAAAAACAAAACAAAACAAAAACCTCAGAGCGAGGAGGGGGCAGCTGAAGACCCAGCTCCGGGAAGGTGTCCCTTCAGGGTGAGAACCAGCTTCCGCTCAGCACGGCCAGGTGCCAGGCATGACGTCGCCCTTCTCTGACTTTGAGAGGACAGGCGGGGCCCCTAAAGTGGCAACAGCCGATCCTTAGCTGGCTGCACTTGTCTGTGGGTTCGGAGACCCCAGGGAACAGCCGACTCCTGCCCTTGCTGGCTTTCTCCCTGGGGACCAGCTCCCCGTCACGCTCCCAAGGAATAGCTGAGTCACATCCTGAGTTAACAGTGTGTGGCCTCCTGCCTGACTTCTCACACGGCCACAGCCTTCCTGAGCCAGGCTGCGCCGTGAGGGACACTCCTGAGCAGTCGTACTGCATGGCGACTTGGGGACAGAGGCAGCAGAAACCCAGCTCACCTTTATCCTCTCTCTGCAGAGGAAGTAGGCGGTGGCGTGAAGCACGTCGGCAGAATGCGTGGAGTTGTGGTACGGGTTAGAGGAATGGTAATTGGCTTCGATGAGCTGGAACCACGTTCTCAGTGTTGCCTCGGAGCAGTTTAAGAGTTCACAGATTCCAAAGCGAGCAAAGATTTTGAGACCAAGATAAATTAAAGGCCTATAGAAAAAATATTCATAGCGTTCAAGTAAAGCGAAGAAACAGGCCACGTGGCGAGAGCCCTGTCAGATCCGACGAGCACACCTGAGCCAGACTTCGGAGAGCGCGAGGGCAGCAAAGCGGCGCCTGCCTCTCTGTCGCCCCTTCTCCCGGGAGCCAGCGCCAAGCTGGCTACAGCCAACTCCCAGTTCTGGCCTCAGAGCTCTGTCCGGTGCTCCCGCTGGCCGGGCGGGCTTTGCTCACCCTGCCCCTCCTGATTCAGACTCCTCCTTGCACCAGTGGATTCCTCCAAATCAGCGTGTTTGCTGCCCGGCTAAACTTGTGCCACATTGAACCCTATCTTCTCCTTCGGACCTGCTGGACCTAAGCCGCTGGCCAGTGTCCTGCCTGAGGACAATAATGGTTTCTGATGACCGCACGTGAGCCAGACACTAGGGTATGCCATGGGATGGTCTCGACAATCCGGAGGTGGGTGTCGAGTCTGAGGAGGTTCCCCCTTAGAAGGGAGCCAGCTGCCACCAGGTCGGGCCCTTCCTTGAGAAGCACCCTTGATCTAGTGCTTGGCCTTTGGCTCGGAAGGTCGAGAAATGTGGCTCTGCTGAGGCAGTGTCCAGAGATGATCAGGCTAATGGGACTCGGACTGACCTGCCTTGGCCCGGTTCACGTGAATGCCATGTCACTAGTATGTAAACCAGATGCCCAGAGATGCATCTGCCGTGGGGTGCTCCCCACGTCTGTGCCCGTGTCGCGTGCATGGAGCAGAATGTAGCAGAAGGCTGACTCGCAGTGAGCAGGAGGAAAGGGCAGGGCTACCTTGGGGTCGCCCAACTGGGATGAGACCTGACGGTGATCCCAAGAAAGTACACCTCTCCTGCGACTGTCAGGGGTAGGGCCTCGCCATCCTGAAGGCTGGCCTGGCGGGCATCGGCTGTGACATTTCACTCCTGTGTGCCAAGTCAGCCACACCTCTTTGGTTAACAGTTCTTTTCCAGCAAAGTGCAAAACTAAAGGTACGGACCCCATTCTCCCCCACTCTGTGGTCACACCCCGTCCGGGACGACTGGGTGTGGAGTTCTGGGTCTCCCCATGCCTGTCACCGACACAGCAACCGAGATCTGGGGACAGCTCTTCTCAAATGTCTCTGTTCTCTCTGTATTTCTAATTTTGAGTTCTAGACTCTGGGCAGGGCTCTTTGCTGTGTCTTAACTTATCACCACCTACAGAAGAAATCAACATCCCTATTTTACAGGGAAAAAAACAACCCTGCGACTTAGAGCAGTAAGTCCCTTGCTCAATTTCACACTTCCCATGAGTCTGCTGTCTCGTCAGGAGTCGTGCCCAGGCAAACTCTGCCCCCGGCTTCTCGCCCGACCCCTTGTCGAGGCCCAGGCCCCGGTGACTCAGGGGCACCTGCTGCCCTCCTGCTCCTTCCTGGGCCTCCTCCCCTGGGAACCGAGGACTGGCTCTGTGCGGAAGCTACACTCCTCCGGTGGCTTCTCCACACAGGCCCTTGGCATCGAGCTCTCTGTCTGCCGAGCTCCAAGCGAACTCACCTTTTCTGAGTGGCGGCCTCCAGTTCAAAAATATCAAAGTCCCAGTAGTGCTCGTTTTCTATGGCCTGAGCTATCCGCGGTGGGATGTCGTGAAGGGAGATGGGAGTGACTATATTGCTCGCAATCTGCTGAAAGTCTGCAAAGTGATGAAATTTGGAGAACAAAATTAGCAGGTTTTACGGCATTAGCTGAGGGAGAACAGTGCTTTGTTTCTGAGGTTTTATGACACACCAAGAAACTGCGTACTGATGAGAAAAACTATCTGACAACTTTTATCCGAAAAATTTATTTTCATCACTTCAGCCTGACCAATAATGATCCACAAAGTTAAAAACTTACTTTTTGTTGAAAGAGCATATTCATTCCCAGATAGTCTTCGTAAACCATCCTGATAAAAATCAAGGAAACGAGAGAGAAATCACAACTGTTCTTTATCTCCTGCAGACCCCAGGACTGTGCTCCCAGAGGACAGCTAAGGGCAGCCCTCTCCATCAGTGCACCCTGAGGCTCCCTGGAGATTGACCCCTGAACTCAGTCCCTTCACCGACAGCACTGAGCCTGACACTCGAAGGACCGGCTACACTCGGGGTCGGACGGCACGGGGCGGGGGCGGCTTGTGAGAGGCCCCTCGGCCCCATGCTCCTGGTGGCTCTCAGGACGGTTTGGTTTCTTAGGGGTGACGCCCCTCTGCCCGCCACCCTGCCCCACAGGAGGGCTTTCTTGCCGCCGTCCTCACCCTAGGAGATGCCAGGCTTCCTCTGGGGCTCGGTTCTTCCTCCGGGCATCTCACTCTGCCCAGCAGACTCTTGGCTGAGAGCTGCTCCCAGACCACCGCCCCAGCCCGAAGCAGCCCCCTCCTCTCACCCTGCAGTGACTCCCCCCACCTCACCCCAGACACTTTCCCACCCTGTCCCGTGTCACTGTCACCCCTCGCTAGAGGCTAGAGGAGCCTCTGTCTCAATAGGCAAGTCCATGGTTAGACATCATCATCACTCGAAACCATGCTACCCTTTCTGGAATTATTTGATGCCTTAAAAATTAGGGTTTTAGGCAGGCTTTATCTAGCTACCTGCCTAAAACTTTATTTTGAGGACATCAAGTGATTTCAGAAAGCAGGAACTGGGAGGGAGATGAATTTTATGTCTTCCCAACACAAAGGTGACAGCGATAGAGTGACAATTGTTCTTCCTGTAGAGACCTCTATAGTAGACAGGCTGGAGGGGGCATCCAGGACCTCCAGAGCCCCATCCAATGACATGGTCTCAAGCGCTTCTTTCCAAAGAAGTCACCAGCTCTGCACAGGCTGCTTGGGGGAACCCATGCCCCTTCCCCCGGGGCCTCTTTAAACATGGTCCTTCTGTTTTGCAATGCGGTGTGGAACACTTCATATATTTTTTTTTCTGCCCCAGTTAAGTCGTATTTAAATAAATTACTCATAGAACCCCTAAGCAAAAATGGGGCAGCGGCTCAGAAGACAGTCTAGAACATGCCCCTCCCTTATGTGCTCCAAGCCGAGGTCCCTGGGTGGACGAAGAGCAGTTGAGCCCAAACGATGGACGGGCTTAGGCCCGGACCGAGCCTGACACGCAGACAGCTTTGTCAGGCCGGCCTGTGACCAAATGACCGGAGAACAAACGGGAACGGCAGGCTTCCGCCAGCGGCCTAGTCAACACACACTTACGGACATTAGGCCCCCGACGAGGTCACTGGCGTGAGGGTCATCGTCCTTAGCACCGAACTGCGGTGAGTATAACTCAGTGGTTCTGAGAATTTCCAGCACACGGTCTAAGGCTTCTGTCACAGGCATGGGACTGTTTTCCTGGGCAGCATTGATGATGTTGATTACCTACAACACGGAAAGAAAAGCCTTGCGTTTCGCAGCCTTAAAAACAACGGAAAAGAGATCCTGAGGTCAGGCTGGCCATGCTGCTCAAGGCTGACTGACGACTAGCTGAGTGTCCATGCCACATGCCCTCTCTTGAGAGGAAGCGGCTCCCCGTGACTGGGAGAGCATCAAGATTGTCACAGGTCCATTTCTCCTCACTGGAAAAAATCGGCGGGGAGAACAAGGGACACCGTGCTCAGTGGAGATGGACCACGAACGGCCTCACCTTGGTGATGGGCGCCTCGATGGTCATGGAGTGTATCCGGGCCATGGAGGAGTGTCGTCTCTGGCTGGCCACTGCGGAGAGATCACGTGGGCAGAGGTCAGGGTAGGCACAGCCTCGGGCACCTGGCTTGACCGCCGAGGGCTCCGTGCCCTTACCCACCCCCCAGGCCCCGCTGTGCCCAGCTGCACAGGGAGGGGGCAGGACCAGACCCACATAGCCACCCAGAGCTCCCCTCCTTCCTACGAGCCTGGGACCCCGGCCTAACCGCCTCTGCTTCCTTCGGTTCTAGGTACTAGGAAGCACGTGCCCCCACAGACTGAATGTCTGATGTCACAGGCCAGAGAGAAAACAGGAAAGCAACTAGCGAGCCAAGGCCAAACAGTCAGCCTCTTTTCATGTTTATAACAATGAGGCTTTGTAAGTATTCAGCCTGCCGCTGTCCAGGAGTAAGGATGTTTTGGAAGACAATGCCACACAGACTCTTTGTTTCATATATGGCAAGAGAGATAAATACTACTCGCCATGAACTGAAATACATGAATTTCTGGTTACAGTTTTCAAGGCATCCACCGTTATGCATAATCCAGACTAATTAGGTAAATACCTCCGACGAGGCAAGCAGCAACTCTTAGGTTCTAAAGTTTGTTCATTTTTTGGTTTGGGTTCCTCTGGGGGTAGCGGAGAGCCTGGGCAGTGCACAGGCAGGAAAAATGTTCACACAGAGTTCTGTCTGTCTCCCTGAAAGCCCCACTGTGAGGCCAAACGCTCTTTACCAAACACCGTAAGGACCGCAGCCTGATGTGTCAGCCTCGCGCTCCCAGACTCGGGCCCTGGGAGAAACTCCGAGCGAGAGCAGCCACGCAGCGGCTCTCAAACGCTTTAAACGCTGGGGGCAGACAAACTGCCTTCAGTCTAGTTTTGACGACCAGCATGTAGTTGCCACCTTTCCATTTTACTCAATGGGGTCATTGAACTCAAAAGAAAAACCACTATTTTATCATTATGTCATAAAAGGACTTGTTCTCATTTGAAAATTAATAAAAGTGACATCTGCTTACAAAAACCAAACAATAGTATAAATGCAATAAAGTCAGAAAAAGGTATAAAGATTGTTGTGGCTGTGTATGTGGAAAGTCCACAAAAGAATCGACAAGCACGACTCTGACATCCCTGAGTGAGCTGGTCAAGGCTCCTCGGGACAAGGTCAATATACAAACGTCAATTGTATTTCTGTAAGCTAGCAAAAAACAACTGGAAACTGAAATCAAAAACACCAATATGACATGTGACAGCATCTAAAAACATCAATATTTAGGAATATAATGAAAGATGTGCGAGATTTATATACTGAAAATGCAAAACGCAGCTGAGAGAAAATAAAGACAACTGAAACGGAGTCCCAGAGCGCACGCAGCGCCTGTGAGAGTCAGCGTGACTGAGCTTTCAGTTTTCCCCAAGTTGACCTACAGATTCAAGACGCTCCTAGATAAAACCTAGGAGGCGTGCGTGCGTGCGAGTGTGTGTGTAAACTAACAAGCCGATTATAATGGAAGTGCAAAGGACCTAAAATAGCCAAGATAATCTTGAAGAAGTTTACGCCACCAGATATCAAGACTTCCTGTAAGGCTGTAGAAATTGACGATGGCGCTGGTACAAGCACAGACTAACAGAGAAGTGACACAGAGTCCAGACACAAGACCGCATGTGTACAGTCATCTGATTTACAACGCTGATGCTGTTGCAAAAGCTGTTTTTTCAATACGGTGATGGGCCAATTGGATTTTCAAGGGGTGGGGAGGGAAGATTCGTCTTTGATCTCTACCCTCACCAGATGTAAAAATTGATTTGAAATGGATCACAGACCTAAAGTGGAAGATGAAACAAGCTTGACCTTGGGATAGAGAAAGATTTCTTAAACAGGACAAAAAAGCACCAGCTATAAGAGAAAACACTGATAAAATGAACTTTATTAAAATTAAGAACCTCTGTTATTTAAGAGACCTTTAAGAGACGGATAAGGCAAACCACATACTGAGAAAATATATTTGTGATACACACATCCAACAGAGGACCCATATCTAGAATATATAAAGAATCCCTACAAAACAATGAGGAAAAAGAGAAACACCCAGTTATAAAAATGGGTAAAATATGGAACAGTGCTTCACAAAAAAGGATATTCAAATGGTCAATAAGTATATGAAAGGTGTGCTCGACTTCACTGGTCACCAGAAAAATTCAAACCACATCCACCAGAACGGCTGAAATTTTAAATGCTGGCATAGCCAAGTGTGGGAGGATGTAGAGCACCTGGAACTCTTATAGGTGAGCGATGGGGAGGAGCCCAGTACAGCCCACGTTGGAGCTGTTCACAGCTGCCCAAAGGCCCAGGGCATACACAGGTGCACACACACACACACAAGAACATTCACATATCTTTATTTTTAAAAGCCCCAAAGTGGAAAGATAGACACTGATGTCCATTAATAAGAGAACAAATAAACAAATCGTGGCATATTCATATAATGGAGTATTTACTGAGCCATGAAAAGAATAAACTACTGATACACCTAACGACACGGATGACTCTCAAAAACGCTGACACGACCGAAAGAATCCAGACAAAGAATGTGTACTCATGTTATATGGTTCCGTTTCTTGAAGCACAAGAGGCCAGGTGAATCTGCAGTTTTAGCAACTCTCGGTTGCCTCCGTGTGGCAGAGGTGTGTGTGCAAGTGCATGCGTGTATACTATCTGGATCTACACTGCGTAGTAGTTACATGAGTGTAAACAATTGTCAAAACTCATTGAGCTGAACACTTAACATCTGAAATTTATTATGTGGAAATTATAACTCCAAAAGAATAGTGGTTAAAAACCAAAAGCATTAAAAGAAGAACGTTTACCTATTAAAAATACAGAAATGGACAAAGTCACTCAAAGGATGAGGGAGGCTGGAAACGCCTGGCCGTGGGCATGAGTGAGCTGGCCCCTGTCCTGCCCTGCGAGGGACATGAGGGCAGGAGCTGGGCCTCTGCTGTACAATCCAAGGTGCTACTGCCCTGCAAAGTAGTGGCTTTTTATCTAGTAATAGCTCCACATGCTTCCCCGTTCATCTTTGGGTTGAAGAAAGTACACAGTTAGCAGTGTGATTTGCCTCCGCGCTACCGATAAATCATTTTTATTACATTTTTGAAACTACTAGATCATTCAGGCTATGTATCTATATATCTATATAATATTTAAACATTATATTCCAATTAGAACTTAAATAATATTCGCTTAATAAGAGTCTTTCACATGCAGCTCACCTCCCCACCAAAAAATAAGCTTCTAGGCAAACTGCAACCCACAACGAAATACAGTTAAGTCCTCACTCAATGCCACTGAAAGGTTCTTGGAAACTGTGATTTTAAGCAAAATGACATACAAGAAACCAATTTTACCATAGGCTAATTGACAAGAACAAAAGTTAAGTTCCTATGGCATATTTCTGTTCACAAAACCATCATCAAACTTCTAAATAAAGACTTGAAACACTTCTAATATTGAACACTGAAATAAATGTGAGCTACACGTAAGGACAATTAATAAAAATAAAGGAGATCATTATTTTCCAACCTGCTTATGCCAGTTCAGAGTCGAGTGTGGCTGCAGCCTCTCCTGGGACCCCACCCTGTATGGGACGCCCTCCCATCGCAGGCCCACTCACACCCACGCATACTCACTCAGCCAGGGACTATTTAGACACCCCAGGCACCTCACGTGCACATCTTTGGGACGTGGGAGGAAATCAGGGGACCTGGCAAAAAGCCATGCAGATGCGGGGAACGTGTACACTCCACACAGTGGCCCTGCCAGGAGTCCATTTTTTTCTCCCCTTGTCAACATTATAACGAAATGACGTTGAACAAAACAATGTTATTCGAGGACTTGCTCTATATTGTTAAGAATTCCCAAATGCATCACTCGCACAATGATAGCAGGTAAACTGACATTCTGCTGTTACACTTTAGGGAATTGACCGCAGAGCGGGCAGGGAGATGCACCTTTTTTCTTTATTCCCTCACTCCATCGAAAGGTTCACATGGAACCCACAGGCGGGAGTCGGGGAAGAGGGAGAAATGACAGACGGCTAGAGGGTCTCCCGTCCTGAACTGGAGCTGTACAGCGACCCAGAGGCAAGATGGAGAGGCACGGTGGGCCTGCATGTCGCACCGAGGGTCACACCCTCCCCTTTGTCCTGCACCCACCTTCGCTCGCGCGATGGCCAACAGCTTTGACGTCTAGTGAGCTTTTTCTCTTGTCTTTATGTTTGCCTGACTGATTATCTGTAGAAACAAATTACAAATCACCTCGTCAAAAGGATTAACAATGAAAACATGTTAGGAAAATTATCAATCTAAAAAAAATTTAAAAAGAAAACTTAAGAATTACAACACAAAAATCAACACAGTGGGCAGAAATGCAGACTATGAACGAGGGGACTGACTTTCTCAAAATGTCCCTCTTGATAGAATCATAAACAAGTGCCTTACAGCTTCCAGATGACATATTACAGAGTCCCACTACATAAAGTAAGAACTAAGAGAAAGTTTGATCCCCATCCACACTCACCCCAAGGGAAAAAAAAAATCTATGTATTTTTCCTACAAGACCTAAAGTGCCTCAGGGAAGAACGTGCCTCTTCCTGCGCAGTGCACAGTGCAGGGAGTGTCAAATGACAGTTTATCTTTCTCCCCGTGACCCCACCTTCGGTGAATGGCACCGCTGCTTTTCTAGTAAGATCTCTCTCCCCGACCCCACACCAATCAAGGACAAGACAAAGTTGACCTTCCTTCCTGTCCCTCCTCTGTGTACCTAACAGGTGCCACGGAGGTGCTGAGCCTCTCCAACCTGTCCCCATTTCACAGACGAGGAAACTGGCAGCCGCCGGGCGGGTGGCTGAACGCGGCTGGCGCTCGGCCCTGGTGTCCCACCTGGAGGCTGCGTCCTCTCTGCCCCATCGTGGGGTCCTCACCTGGAGCCCCACTCACAAGCAGGACCGGATGCAGGGCCTTGGCACCCACCCCCATCAAGACGTTTCTTCATTTGCTATTTGCTACGCTCTCTTCTGCACGGGCACTGACCCTGAACTTGTCACAGTCACTGCAGACCTCCGTCTGGCTACATCTGAAGGACACAATTCAACTCTGACCCAGCTTGGCCTGACTGCTTTTCCTGGAAACTCCTGGTCTGCACCAGGCCTTGCTCTCCGGCTTTCCTTCCTGGTTTCCCTCATGGTCCCCTCTCCCCAAGCCCCACCCAACCACAGTGCTCGGGAATCTGTCCTGAGCCCTGCTCCTGTCCGAAGGCAGTCCCTTCGAGAGAGCCCGTCCTTCCGATAGCTTTAAGCAATCTCTGTGCCCCTGTCTCACCCTGAGCTCCAGGCTCCCACCTTAACTGGCCATTGGTCACCTGCACCTGGGTACCCCTCAGGCACTTCAAGTGAACGCATTATCTTCCCCCAAACCCACTCTTAGTCCCAGGTCGCTGAGTTGGAGACAAGAATGGGTATGACTCCTCCCCTCTCTCCCCTCTCCCTCGACTGGTCAGCTAAACCTGTGGAGTTGGCCTCCTCAATACGTCTTTAATCTGACCCTGCTCTGTCGCTGCCCTAGCTCAGACGCTCGTGATCCTCCTCCGGATTACAGGCACACTCTCTCATGCCCCTTTCGACCCCTGCTCCACAGGCACCCAACTAACCCTACTAAAACAAAACCCTGACCAGATCGCTCTCCCAATTAGAACATTTCGATGGCTCATGACTTTTTAGGATGAGATTGAAGCTCCCCAGTGTGGCACCCAGAATCCTGTGATCCTGACCCCTTCTCCTCGGCCATCATGGACCGTTTCTGATGTGCTGGTTGAGCTCCCCACCTCTGCGCCTCAGCAGACTGCTTCCCTCCGCTTGAGGGGGTCCCTCTCCCAAGTCACCTTCTTCACCCTGTTAACTGTTGCTCCTCTTTGAAGATGCGGTTACGACGCAGTACAGGTATCATAACCTTTGGGAGACCTTCCCCACACGCCCCCGACCCCACCCTACACTGCCGGCAACCGACTGCCTTGCTGTCTGTTCCCCACCAGCTGTGAATGACATGAGGACAGAGAAGTCTTCCTTCCTCCTCACTAGGTGACCAGCACTGCCTAGCAAGTAACAGCTGCTCAGCCATCACACATCTGCTTCTCCAGACGCCTGCATGTTCCTGTCACAAATGAAAGCGCCACTAAATCAAACTGCTCTGGCTCCCGGGCCCCCACCCTGCAGCACCTCGGCGACAAGGAGTAACCCCGGCTGGCAGTCAAGGCCGGGGTCAGTCTGCTGGCAACCGCCTGCCTTCCCTCTCTCACCGGTCTTGACCACACGCGGGCTGTGTCAGCACAGCTGCTCCTCACTCTGTCTCGGGAACAGCCTTGACATCTGCTCCTTCTGCCTCTGGCACAGGACACTGAGCCCTCTCCGAAACCCACTTCAGAGGGCACCTCCCCCCACCACGCGCAGACCCAGGCACGTGTCCTCTCCCTGAGCTTCGTGATCAACGTCCGCACGGCTGCCTGATGAGACCGCGCTGTGAATTTGCTTGTTTCCTCGTCCCACTCCCTTTATCCACTCCACACACTGTACTGGGCACCCACATGTCGGGCCTTAAGCCAGGCCTTAAAGACGTGAAGCTGAACAAGGCGTGAGCTATAGCAGTGGTTCCCAACCCTTTCGGCTGCTATGAGAATCTGATGCCTGATGATCTGAGGTGGAGCGGAGGTGGCGATGCTGGCCCTGGGGAGTGGCTGCAAGTAGCGATGGAGCTTCCCCTCCTCTCCCATCGCTCACCTCCTGCTGTGCGGCCCGGTTCCTAACAGGCCACGGACCTGACCAGAACCGGTCCGCAGCCTGGGGGTTGGGGACCCCTGGTCTAGAGGGGACAGAGGTAGAAGAACTCAGAGTTATAGCAATAATTCTGAGGCACAGAAGGAGCCCCGAGGAGGAAGTGGAAGATTCTTCCCTGGGACAGGAGCAGAGAGGATGTGAGCCAAGAAGACAAGGAAGCTGACTGTGCCGATGGAGCAGGAGCGGGGACTGGAGAGAAGCAAGAAGCACGTGTGTGCCGAGGATGGGGTGTGGCTCGAGAAGCAGGCTTTCACTTCTACCTAACATTTCAAAGTGACTTGATCTCTGAGTCCTATAGCACCTTCCCTGCTGAGATGCTGGGAGCACCTGGCTCTCAGAAGCTCAACTCAGACTCGTGGACACGGACAATAGACTAGTGGTTACCAGAGGTGGTGGGGGGAGGGGGAAGGAGGGAGGTAGTGGGGTAAAAGGGGTCCAATATGTGGTGACGGAAAGAAATCTAACTATGGGAGGTGAACACACAATGCAATATATATATGCCTTACTGTTAAACTGTACTCCTGAAACTTAATGGATTTCATTAACCAAAGTCACTATAAAAAAAAAAAATTTAGAAAAAGGAAAGAAGAAGCCGGACTCAGGAAGGCTGAAGGGATGAAGGCAGAAGTGTGAGGTTTCGGCCCCGGAAGCAGCGGAAGGAGCGAGGACAGGCCCTCCTCCCCGGGGGTGCTGACAGTACGGACTGACCTGAGGCGTCTGGCCATCAAGGCAAAGATGCAAAACGGGCCTCCACAAACCAGGGCTCTGCTCTCAGTTTCCCTTTCCGTGAAATGCAATCCTTCCACAATGCCCACTGTTTGAGGACAGAGAAATCAGCGACACTTCCCTGGCCTGCTGGGTAGGTCCGGGGAGCCCTGGGGAAGCTGGGAGTGGCAACCGCAGCGCCCGCACGGGTGGCAGCCGCCCCTGTTCCCGCGTGGACGCTGGCGTCTGGCAGGATGGGCTCCTTCCTGCTGTGAGGAAGCTGAGAAGCAGGTATCTTACGGGACTTCCCAAAGTCCCTCTGCTGGAACACAGCAGACTTTCAGAGAACATTCTCAGACACTCAACAGTCCCAGCACTTGTGGACTGCTTGCTCTGCACGGGGACCACCCTCGCTCGGGGGACTCCACCGACCTCCAAACTGCAGTCGACAGCTGCCTGTGAGCCTTCGTCCCCCCTGCGCTCTGCGGCCTCAGACACAGAGAACCACCTCCTCCCTCCTCCTGACAAAGCTCGCTTTCCCCAGACACAGAGGGACACACTTAAAAGCTGATTTCTGTCGTGTGTAACCAAGGACCCCGCTGGTCCACTGCCTACAACTCCACTGCCTCCCAAAGCAAGACCAGGAGCTGAGTCTTCTGGACATAAAGCTGGTTACGCTGCTGACGGGGAAGGAGACTGGACAGCCAGCGGCTCATCTGGGTGAGATGGGCAAGACTCTTACGTGGGCACTGATCTAGTAAAAGGACAGAATGGCCCCACACAAACGGTTTGGGAGATTCCTCCCCAGCTGACTGTCTTCTGTGACCATGTCGCTAATTCTGCCTTCCAGGGCCAGCTCGTCATTTCCTGGCTGCCTGACTCTAGGCTGTCATTTAGCCCTTTGAAACTTCAGTTTCTGTCTCAGTAATAAAAAGATGTTAACAACAGCCACGACTAGTTCACGGGCCTGCACTATTTTTTTTGGGGGGGGGGAGGGCAGGGCAGTGGCTGTTCTAAATGTTAAAAAAAATCCAAGGCAAGGTGCTCCACGACCTTGTAGAATAAGGGTCACGGTCAGGCTGGGCGCATGTTGGTAGCTTCCACTGCTGCCTCCTCCAGCCTCTGCAGGTTGCGTCTCCCAAGCCCGCACTCCTCCAGGTCTTGGATGCCAAAGCCAAGGTCTCTCTCCTTCTCTGGCGCTGCACTCCCCTCCCCCTTTCTCTGTGCGTTTCGGCCCTGACCATGGTCGATGTGTCCCCGTTCTCCCGTCCCTTGACTCAGGGACACCTTCAGGTTTCTGCTCCCACTGACCCTGATGCTGATGCAAGTGATCTTCCCACCCAATCCCCCCACCACCCCGACACACACCTTTTCTTGGCGTCTCTTCCTGGGTCACCTCAGAGTCTCCACTCCCCTTTGCCATCCCTGGGTCAACCTCATCAGTTCTACATCCAAACTACTAGGTGATGCTTTGCTGGCCAGCAAAAGTCACATCTCCAGTCCTGATCTCTGAAGCACACAGAAACAAGGGCCCCAGGGCCCAGGAGGTACTCAAGAGAACTTATCACAATGAATCAGCGGACGAGTGAACACACACACGAACCCAGGGCCTCACAAATAGCGCCTTCCACATCCGCCTCCCCCAGCCCGGGCCATGCCCTCCATGCCCAGGGTTAACACCCATGTTCTGACTGCTCGTTCTCGCTTCCCCCCCTCTGGCCCCACGCCATCATCGCCCTGGCCTCTCCCGTCCACTTACTGTCACCATCGCACGCCCTGGCTGTTGTTTCCTCCCCTCTAGACTATGGTGACGTTGGCTTTCCTGTCCCTGGTCCCTCCTGCCATGGCACCTGTATCACACGTGCTCTAGGAGCTTCTCAGAGCCCAGACCTCATGCCACTCCCGCCCCCAAACCCTCAGACCCCGCCGCCTATGGGCGAAAACCCCCATTTCCCCCCTGGCACTCCGGGGTCCTTCACGATCCCAGTCCTCTTTCCACACTAACCATGCACACTAGTCGAATCTAATCCTTACTCTTTCTGGAACACACTCTGTACTTTCTGTCTTCTGTGCCTGTTTTTATTACTAGGATGCTTTTCCCTCCACACGTTCTTCTTATTCAAATTCACGTGCCCCTGTCTGGAACTTTCCCTCTTCCTCTGAGTTACCACGGCACTACTGGTCCTCTCTCATTTATGACTGATCACCTCTCACCACTTGCTGTGTCCCGTGGTATCAACATGTCTCTTCTTTTCACATTAAAGCCCGACTGCTCTTGGGGCACCCACGAGAATTGTCCCAGCATGCACTCGGGGCTTCTGGAGTTGGCTGCTTGGATCGAGTGCCGGCCCCACCCCTTCTTAGATGGGTATCTTTGGGCAAATTAGTTAGCCTTTCCACTTCCTTATCTGTAAAAAAGGAACTTCATCTATAAAAGGTCTACCCATTGGATTATTGCAAGACTCTAATTAAACACACTCAAGCACAGTGCCTTATACACAGCAAATGC
The DNA here is from genome assembly GCF_000325575.1 of Pteropus alecto. Taxonomy (NCBI): domain Eukaryota; kingdom Metazoa; phylum Chordata; class Mammalia; order Chiroptera; family Pteropodidae; genus Pteropus; species Pteropus alecto. The sequence continues at coordinate 4,300,170 of NW_006430726.1, read as the reverse complement.
TCAGAAAGTATGTGGGTGACATTTCTAGAACAATGGATGAACCTTCCGGTGCTGCAGAAAGCACGTCCCCAACAGCCAAAGGGCTGGAAGACAAAGCCTCCTCCCTGGGCGCTCGCACGGGCTGGCTGGGCCACCGGAGCACCACCGGGGCACGGCAGGGCGCCACAGAGCATGTGCACAAGCTCAGTGCGGCGCCTGCGCACGGGGCTGGAGCGGGCCTGTCCCGTCGCCCCCGGCCCCTCATCTGTGAGCACAGGCGCAGGCAGGCGGCTTGTGAAGCCACATGCATGAAGGAAACAGGCAATTCCAGGCCTGGGAAAACTGCCTGCAGGTACACAGATGCGGGGAGGAGCAGATGGTGCCCAGGACACAGAAGGAGTGGGGCGAGTCCGGCTCCCTCCCTGTGGGCACGTGGCGACCACTATCTGCAGATGAAGATGTCCCTGACAAAGTACTGTGCTCCGACCCTCAACACTGCTGCCTCTTCAAATAGAGATCAAGCCAACAAACCACACTTCACCCAACACGTCCCCGTATTAAGTGCATGCATTTGAGGTGACCAGTTCTCTCCCCGCAGGCTGTGACCCACCCCGGGACACCTGTCAGAATGCCCACAGCGCTCAGGTCCTTAGACTCACAACCCAGCCTGGGGAGCCAGGCGAGAAACGCTGCCATGGCGCCGGGAAATACAGCCCCCCACGCCAGGCAAGCTGGTCGGAGTGGGGTCTGCTTTCACTTTATTTGTTTCCAAACCTCAGTGAACCCTCAGAATGAATATGGCGCACCATACCTGTGAGTCTGTCAGACTGAACACATTCGGCTATTTTCTCGGCCTAGAAATGAATTTAACAGCCGTTAGTTCTGACGGCCGAGGTTTGGGTAAGGGAATCCTCGCTGGGGCGCAGCCGGGGTCCGAGGGGCCCCCTCACCTACCTTGTTGTTGCCACTGCACACTCTGATAATGGACACATAGTGTCTAATTCTTCTGCAAGTAGAAAACAATGCGTTATTTCTCTCCGGGCTCTCTATTCTGGGGTATATGTAGCTAGTTTTTCATTGTGAAAAGAGCATCTCTCTTCCACAGCACACAGAGTGCTTTGAGAAAAGCCTATGGTTCGTGGCCAAGGCCGCCAAAAAACAAGCAAGCGTCTACAAGCACCCTTTGGTGTTTCTGTAGAAACGAAATCAACTCTTCAGTAAAAAACGAAATTCTCCCAAGTCATAATGCAATAAAAAATACCTATGTTTTTAAAAATGTACTGCATGTTTAACCCAGAGCCTGTAATTCCTTAACACGTTTTCGTTCTCAGACCCTTATATTGAGGCGCTTCTTCCAGTCCCAGGAGCAGTCTGCTCACACCCATTCGGGGAAATGGCCCGAGGCCACGCGGGGCCCTGGTCAGCTGCCCCTCTAAGACAAAGCCCTCGGGGCTTATCTCAGAAGCTGCTGACTCTCCTCATTTATTGTTCTTTTCAGTTTTTCAGTCTTTCCCCTTGATAATCAAATCACTATATACTTATCACGAAAAAATTTGGAAAGGACATAAAAAGGCAAAGAATCAGAACAGAGGGCCCACATAGATCCAGTTCCCCGGGGCAATCGCCAACTGGCAGCAAAGCCTGGTGACCAAGCACGTGAGCCGTGCAGTCAGCACAGACGTCTCGGCCCGGCTCTGCCAAGTGTCGGCAGCCGGACCTGGGGCCAGAAATCTCGCCTCCCAGCCTCAGTTTCCGCATCTGGAAAATGGAGACGGCCACAGTGCTGACATCACGGGGCTGTGGTTGGGGTGAAATGAAGTGACGTCTCCCAGGCACTGAGAGCCGGCCCAGGGAGGGCGGGCGCCGTGACCAGCAGCAGCTGCTAGAACCACTGCCACATCTCCCCGTTCCTTCTTCCTTCTTCCGTCTTCACGACTGAGATCAAACCCTCCGTACTATTCTACATTCTGACTTTTGCATTTATCGTAAGCATTTTTCCTTGTAATTTACTTTTCTAAGATCATTGTTTCTAATGGTTGCATATTTTACTGTTGGTTGTCCTATAATTCATATTCATAATTTTCTGCTATTCAAATTACTTAAGAAAGATTCTGAGATAAACCATCAGAGATTTTTAGGCCCCTGGTATACACTGCTTTCCAATCTGTAGTCACATCTGTTTTATGTGTTTCTATAAATAGTAGTATTTAATATTTTGATCTAATTTGATAGGTTTATGCGGCAGTAACACACAGGCTATCGAATTAAATAAAAATTTTTTAAATGTGGGGAGTCCACCAGTCAGTGTTCTTATCACACAGCTTAATAAAGTGACATTCTGATTTAAATACATCAGTCTCCTGTATATCCGTGCACTTAAGCAAGAGTGTCCAGAGTCTGGTGGCTCTGGGTCAGCAGGTGGAGGGTCGGGCTGTGGCCATGGGGAGGCCACACTGTAAGGGCAGTCTTAGATGACACCTTTCTTTCAAATTTCTGCATGCAGTTCTTAATTTACTTAAGTGTTCAAAGCACATTGTACAATAAGCCAAACACGGTATGTTGACTGGAGTACTTGTTTTTCCACTTACCCTCCCTGTCCAATGACAGGTATTATCTTCACATTTTGTTGTACATTATCTCCGTTTTTGGCATAGCAAATTCCTTGCCACTCCTATAAATGGAACGTAAGCATCATTACACTTTGTGTTCAAAACATAAACCCAAGAATATTTTCCACTCCAAGTTTTGATTCATTTACCATTGCTAAAGCAATTAGGATACAAATTACCCCAACCCCAAACACAATTTTGGGCAATCTGACATTCTCTCTCAAACTTCCAAGTCCATCTCCTTCTGAGCTGCCGAGAAAAGCCAGGTCTAAGTGGCCATATGTTTTCGGTGGCCGTCAGCTGGCACAGAGGCCCTTGGCCTGAGTGAGGAGTGCTCCCTCGCTTCACCACACAGACTGCTCCTCTCCTAAGTCCTACCTGCTGCGGGAGGGGGCTGAAGGGAGTGACTGCTAGCCCTGCATGTGGGCGAGGAAGAATCAGGACTAGGCAGAGAAGGCGACCTTCTGTGGCCACGAGTATGGCTGCTACCACCTGTGGGATGGGTTTTGGTCCCTCTGGGGTGGGATGATGAGGTAATAGCCAGGACCGCGCTAGGGTGAAACAGATAGGTGAGACCTCATAAGGGCTGCGATTGCATTAGTCATGCTCTCAGGTCAGACAAAATCAGGGGTTTTTCCAGAAGTGCAGTCTGGGAGAGCTACCGGTATGTGTGGGACCTGACCGCAACGAGAGAACGGAGGCTTGCAAGTGGCTCCCTTGCTCTCGGCATGTGGGGAGAAACCTGGGAGGGAGCTAAGTTTGCCACCATGTAAAAGATTGTGGATTCCTACAGCAGTCACTAAGGATCCTTAAGCTATACAAATCCCTGAAACTCACTGTAGGACACGGAACTCGTAGGGTATTGCATAACCTCCTTGACCTCCGGAGTCCCTCGGGACCTAGAGCTGACCCAGGCAGGATGTGGACCACCATGGCAGCCTCGGTGGCTTAGCTCAAGTTTCCTGCCCAGACCCTAGTTCAAGGTCAATCGTGAAACCTTCTATGCTTGGGGCGTGGCGACCTGCATGCAAACACCAATGGCAGAACCTCATCTTCAGATAAGAAAGTGGATCCAAGAGGGCGGTGTGGCCGGAACTCAGTACGTTCTGAGGGGACGCGCACCTGTGCCGGAAGCGGGCCAGGGCCAAACGGCGATCCCACGGCAGGGATGTGCAACCGGTCCTCCACACCCCCGTGCCCACCGCGGGAGGCTTCGGCAGACGGGCCGAAGAGGAGTACGGGAGGGGCGCTGTGCTAGTGTTTGCAGAGCTCTGTGAATATGCCACACGCCACTGAACTGTAGATTTTAAATGGGTGAATCGCGTGGCATGTGAATTATCCCTCAACAGAGCTGTCAGATTACAAAGAAGAGAGAGGGAGAAGAACGAGAGACCAGTTCGGTCAATCAGCTCTTTAAAGAATTCACTCAGGCTTCTCTCCTTCGGTCTTTTCTGAAAAGACCGAGTGGCTGCCAGGTCCCAAGCAGAGGCGCGAGAGGCCACTTCCAAAGCTGAACAGTCCAGCGAGCAGAGGAGAGCAATTTAGCCAAGACTCTGGTTGGCTAACAAAGGTGCCTGTAAGTTTTCCAGTCACCAATGGAAACAAAAAATACTTGTCATAGATCATATTTCTTATCCAAAATATATTTTAAAATATTGACTATCATAAACATATAAGTTTTAGATCCTGAGAATAACGGAGTTTTGTCTGAGAAGGCCGTGAGCGAGATTCCATCTGGTAATGCACAGAAACCCTAAGCACGGTCCTGCCACAGGGCAAACATGCGGAAAATGGTGTGTTTCTGACACTGGCCACCCCGCACAGGCCTCTCTCCAGGCCGCGCTGTCCTCAGCACTGTACTAAGGCCCGCACCTCCCTCCCGCTCCGGGGCGAGCCCAGCACCAAGCTGGGCTCCTCTGCCAACTGAGACAGTCCCTTCTCGGTGCCCGTCATCTTAAGAAATAAACCACCGTCACCTGCTGTCCTACCCCGAGGGCTAGCACAGTGCTCATGCATGGCAAACAGTCGAGGACTCTTGGGCTTCTGTTTACTGAACGGAAAAGGGAGGCCGAGGTGAGACTGCAGAATCCCGGCAGCCGGCTCAGGGATCTGAGCTCTGCGCTGAGGGAGTAACATGGTCAGAACGATGATTTGGTACGACCAATCACTCAGTAGCGTAGACTGGACACACCGGAAGTGGAGGATGATCAAGCAGGAGACCTCACTGGATTCAGCCACCACAATCACAGTATGTGGAAAGAAGGCCCTGGACAAGGCTGGGCCCAGGCAGTGGACACGCGAAGGCAGGGGCTTAGCAGACGTCAAGGCTTGGTGATGGATTTGACGGAGGACACTGAAGGGTGGGGAGGAACCAAGACCGTGCCAGGAACTGAAGTCCGGGCGGCCGCGAGGGCGGTGCAGGAGCAGAGGAAGCAGGGGCTGGAGACGCTGGGTCTTTTGTGAACGTCACTGTTAGACAGGTCGATTCAACATGACGGCAGCATGCTGAACCAGACCTTGGAAAAGAGGCTGTGGCTAAAAGTGGGGAGGCGTGGGACATCTATACGGAGCTGGAAAGATGCCCGAGTGACAAAGGAGCGGTCTGAGGAACCCGGCCAAGGACAAAGAGCCCTAGTGAATGGGGAAGCAGATGGAAGGAGAGTCGGAGAAGAGGGGAGTCGGTGGAGGAGGAAGGCTGACGTGTCATGGGGGCTCACGACGTGAAAGCTGTGAAAAGCTAAGGGGCTACGGCCATATGTCACTGTCACAGGCAGGCCTCTGAGCAGCCAACATTTATTCAGTGCCTACGAGACACAATTTCCGAGGGAAAAAGTCAAAATTTCTAAAAGAGAAGAGCACTGTAAAGCCCAGGTGTCTGAGAAGATGGGAGACGGGGTTCTAGAGCCCCGACAGAGAAGTCTTAGGGACAGAAAGGGAGGAGAGTCAGGAAGTACACGTGCGGGGCGCAGGGAAGTGTGGGCACAGGGGCTGAAAACCAAGGCACCCGATGGTATCGATTGTGCCCAAAAGAGGAGCCATTAGCTGAGAACAGAGGGGTCTGTGGACAACAGTGTTTGCAACATTCTCTGCTTGAACATCATCAGAATTTCTCCTCCACTCCCAAGAATATCCGACAGATTGGCAACCCTAGAACTGGACACTCGAGAGCCGACGGCGCCCCACCATCTAACTGCCTCCTAACCCTCCGTTCTGGTTCCCAGCGCATGTCTGACCTCCCCCCGCTGACCATGGTACTGAGCCGCCCAGCGCCCCTGTTCTTCCAGGGAAACTGAATTAGAAAGGCCATATGTCATCTCACCTCGGAAAAGAGCCCAGCCAAGCAGCGGGTTACTGACGAAGGACAAATGGCTGCTTTTCCCCTCCCAAGAACTCTGAACATACAAAACAAATAACCAGGCTCCTTTCTGAAATAAAACACTACAGAGGTTGAAAATGCAATCTATTGAATTCTCTGCTCACAAAACACAGGTTTTAGAGAAAAGGTCTCCTGCAGCTCGAGCGTGAGGCCCTCTGTGCCTGGTGCCCAGCGGCAGGACTCGGTGGGGAGGGGCCGTTCGCCTGGCTCTAGACGGATCAGGACGGACCCCAGGGCCTACGGCCGATCCGCTCTGTGTCCCCCTACATCTCTACTTGCTCTCCTCAGTGACAGGGAGATGGATGCCTCGACGTAAGTGTCCGATCAAGGTGCATGAGGGCCACCGTCTCTGGCACACGCTCAGACGAGCCTCACAACAAAATCACTGGCCAGCCCGGGGGCAGTATGGGCCCCACCCACCAGGAGGGGGACGGCCACAATAAAGCCCCCTCAAGGACAACAGGTCTCGGAGGACAGAGGATGGAGGATGGCTGCCTTGTTCCCGCCTTCTGAGGACGCCCCTCCCAGCAGAGGGAGGCAGGGAGGGAGCACCGGGAGGGAGCACCGGGCCCAACCCGTGCAGTGAGCCCGAGCACCCGCCGGCCTCTTCACCCACCTCCACCTCCACCCTCTGTCCAGAGGGCCTTCTACTGTCCCTAGTCAGAACTCATCACCTTTGACAGAACAGTGGACAGTGAAACAGGATTCGGGCAACGCCCAATTCTGTCATTTCCCTGACGGCGTGCCGCTGGGCCCTCGCAGCCGGCCTGCTCCTCCCTTGTTCTCACGTGGGCAATCTGGTGTGCAAACAGACACGCACCCACCCACACACGGTGTCTTCGGGGGCCACAAGCACGTGAGGGTCAAGCTCTGCGTGGCCCTCCTGCCCCTGTGGCAGACTGCTCTTCTGTGCAACGGGAGGGCACTGGCCACACGCCACAGTGGACAAAGCGCTGCTTCCCCTGGGGCCTCCACAGTGGACAGGAAAGGAGGTCACCAAGTTCTCAAACATTTTAAATAATCAGATGAATAGTCCCTAACCAACTTCTAGAAGTCAAAATGAGCCCAACAGGAAAGACTAAGAGTGACCTAAAACCAGCAGCCTTGCCCTGCTCATAGTATTTTAAAACCTAATGACACGAGGTGCTGTCAGAAGCCACTGCCGGGAGAGAAACACGCTTTCAGACTGAGCCCGCCTTTCTTTCGTCTGCCCCGCAGCACCATGATTACGTGATTCTCACAGTGCTGAGTAAGGGTTCCTTTTATCTGTCTGTTTTGCAACCTGGAATATGAGTTCTCGAAGGCAGGACTTCCTCTTTTGCTTTTCTTTCTGTACCAGAATCCAGCAGAGCACCTGCCGTACAGGAGGCATTTAAAAGCGCTGAACGAATAACGAGGCTCAAAGAACCAGTGGGCTCAGATGTGTTCTGAGGAGGTGTCACCTCACTGGCGACCCTTTACCCAGAACCGCTGCCCACCCACACCCCCACTTAGATCGATTATTAGAAAGATCAACTTACTTATCACAAAGATGAAAACAATGGCTTTAAGTGTCAATTACAGTTAGTCTGCTTATTGGCTGATCACACTACATGCTTTCTTGGCCTCAGTTTCCTCATCTGCAAAACGGGAGTAACAGGGAAAGCACCACTATACTGCTGCGGCTGCTGGGGAGAGTAAGACGGAGGTTACCTGGCACGTGCAATGTCCAGTGAACGCTAAGTCTCCTTCCTTCCCTCTTCGTCACGTGAAAGCAAGAAAGGTACTGACCTCTTACTTACCTTGCCCATCCTGATGTATGAATTTATAGTATCGAGCAAATCGGCCTTTTTTTCATTTATAGGCACTTCGGCTAACTTCTTCCCTATTAATTCACCTGACTCATAGCCCATTGTTGTTTCAAATGCAGGATTTGCATACTGCGGGGAGACAAAAGAAAAAACATCAAGTGAATTAAAAGAAAATGTGAAAAGAGGACAAATAAGCTACCATCTTCCCCAAACAAAAGCTCAGGAGCCTGGAGCTCCCCGCAGCCCAGCCGTTCTGAAGCCACAAGTGCACAACCCCTGAGGAACCTGGTGTCCAGAGGAGCCTCTGCCCAGGGCCACCCGGCTGGGCTTTCTGCTGTGTCCTGAGGCTCCAGTGAGGGCAGCAGGCCCCTCGCACTGAAACACCAGCAGAGGAAAGAAGCCCCCGAGGAGACAGACCACTACCCCCCCCCGCCCCCGCACCAACACAAACACAAAAGGACCAGTTAGATTATGCTACAGTAGAACAGAGCACCAAACTGGGATCAGAAACACCCAGGCTCCACTCCCGCAAGTCCCTTAACCCCGCCGAGTCTCTTCACTGGGAAGAACACATTTATCTTGCCTTTCCTGTGTGATGCAAATGAATAATGTGTCTGGAAAGCAAGCTATGAGCTAGGAAGCGTTTGCAAATGTAAAGCTTTATGATTAAATTTCAAATAAGACTGGAAGACTAGAAGAAAATGTGTAAAAAAGCTGTGCATGCGCTGCTAATAATAATTTTAAAAATATTAATAAATAATATTAATAAAAACCAAAGATGACCGAACAACAAGTGATACTGCTTAAGGTCTGTCTTCCTTGCTAGGCATTGCAGTAAGCGCCTGGCGCACACTAACTCATTCGGTCCTCAGGACGGCCCTGAGAAATGTACCTTGTGGCTAGTATTGAAATTCCCGTCTGTAAGGTGAGAGAGCACACTCAGACGCATTACGTAACTTGCCCAAAGCCACTGTGCCTCTCAGGGCACCAACTCCTGAATGTTGACATCAACTCCTTACCCAGAACATCACAAGTTAGATTAACGGGAGGGGCTGGGCTGCTCGGAACTAAGTCAAAGTGGAGCTATTCTCTCAGACAGAAGGTGCAACTCCCTCCTCTGCTGTTATCGAAAAGTACAGGCCACGGTGGTGTTGTAAGTCACTGAAATGACCCGCTGATAATGAGCCATTTGTTTGGTAATTACTAGGTTATTTTTGAAGTTTCGAGTAGTTTCTAGTAAATTTCTAAAGGTGTAAACAATCTTCAGAAAGAGAGAGAAAGGTGAGACCTTGCAGACCTCAGGTCAGAACATCCTGCATATTCCAAGTCTCCCCGCCCAACCCAGTCATAATCCTTCTGGATAAAAGTCTCTCCTCAACAAACAAAAAGCGAGAAATAATCTGTGCAAATGTGGTATTTCTACAGAATATTTTCTAACGTCTTAAGTAATTATTAGTACCTTTTCTTACCGATAAGGAACTTATTTTAAATTACATATTTTATAGATTTTGTTCTGATAATCCTCTACGGAAAAACTGGTCTCTTGAACTTCAAAAAGGAAAAAAAAAGTCATATTGGAGGGATTCGATCCCAAAAAGGAGAACGAACAAAACCAGAAACCCAGAAGGAAGAACCTCTAAAACGACGAACCTGTATCACGTGGTCTTCGCTTGTGATTTCAACTGCTTCTTGGCTTTTCTCTAACGCAGCGAATATTGAGTTACAAGTCCTTTATGGGTAGGAGAAAAGGACTGATTAATGTAAATGCTACAAAATCTCATACGCTCTCGGGCATTACATTAACTTATGTACATGCTTTTTGTCTGATTATAAAGGTAACTGATGCTACTTCAAAAAAAATAAGGGAAGAAACAGTAAACAGCATAAAGAAGAGATAAACACTACTACTTGAGATCATGACCATGAGCAATTCGGTCCAGTCTGAGGACCAGTGGACCGGCATGGCACACATGCCAGGGTTCAAATCACAACCCTTCACTGGCTGTGAGACCCTGGGCAGGTGATGTGAGCCTCCCTTCTCCCCAGCTGGAATCCTCGGGAGGACTCCATTATAGAATACAAAGCCTGGCAGAAAGGAGGCAGTCAGGCATCTGTAGCTATTAGCTTAGATAAACTCTTGTCACAAAGTCGGGATCATCACAACCCAACTTTGTCCCCTGCTTTCTTCATTCAGCCTTGCATCATGGGCACTCTCCCATGTCCTTAGCATTCGAAAACACTTTTCAATTACACAAGTAACAAAGGCTTATTGAAAAAAGTTAGAAAATATAGATAAAAATAAATGAGATACCTCAGCATACCAGCAGGACAGCTATAACCAAAAAGACAGTTAACGCGTGTTGGTGAGGAATTCTCCTGCATGGCTGGTAGGAATGCAAAATGGTGCAGTCCCCTTGGAAAACCATCTGGCAGGTCCTCAAACTGTTAAACACAGTTACCATGCGACCCAAACTTTACTCCTAGGTATATACTCAAAGGAAATGAAAATGTATGTCCACTCCAAAACTTATAGCCCAAAGTGGAAACCACCCCAAATGTCCATCGATGGGCAAACAAATGAATAAAATGTAGTATAGCCATATAATGGAATATTATGCAGACATAAAAAGAAATTAAGTCCCGATACATATGGATGAACTTTGAAAGCTCATGCTAAGGCAAAGAAGCCACTCGCAAAGGACCACATATTGTATGATTCTATTTATGTGAAACGATGAGAATGATGAAAATATTCTAAAATTGTGGCAACAGTTCCTCAATTCTGTCATTGCACTCAATGCCATTGAACTGTGCCCTTGAAACAAGTGAACTGTACAGAATGTGAAAGATATCCCGATAAAACCGTTTAAAAACATATGAGGTCAGATCGTTGGAAATTCCAATATTTAGACATATTGATTGGTGTTCTAGGGAATTTCCTGTGTAGATATTTATGTAATATATATATTTATAAAAATAGAATCTTACTCTACAGTTGTATAATCTGCTTGTCTTACTGAACAATATACATCAATATCTTTCTATAGTGACAATTACAGTTCTTAATCATCACTTTTAATAACTATATAACATTCTGTTATAACACTGTACCATAATTTATTCAACGAATCCCCCACGACTGGACATTTAGGTTACTTCCAGTTTTTTTCTTCTACGTGTCTCAGAAGACGAAAAAAAGCAACTGCCTACTTGTCCATAAAGTGCAGAGATGATATTTAAAAAATTAACAATCAAAGTGCTTTTTCACATTATTCCTGGTATTACTAAACTGTCCCAACTAAATAAGACAAGTATCTTGGCTAGTAAAAATCAGCCCTTATTTCTTGGCATATAAAAATCAAGAGATGATATGTTAATTATGCCTCAATAAAGCTAGTCTTTAAAAAAAATGAGACGTTCCCACCTCTGATTATAAAAAGTTTAGAAGAGATAGATCTGTGAGAAGCCCTACTCGCTTTATCATTCTGTTATCATTTTTGCAGATCTGGTAAATAAAAAATGGTATATCGTTTTCATTTCTTTGATTACTGGTGAAGCTGGACATATCTCCACATTCACTGGCTATTTGTCATCTCCTATGAACTGCTCGATCCTGTCCTTTTTTATTTTTTTCTGCCGGATGTCTCCACTCTCCAACTGATTCACCAAAGCTCCTGACATATTTAGGATAGTCACTGGTCTGCCCTATATGTTACAAATATGTTTCCTAGTTCAGTTGTCTAAATTTTTAACATTATTTACATTTTTTTAAACTGTAGAAAAACTTTAACATTTTTACGTTGTCTAATTTGATTCTCTTCCTTTATGGAATCTGGGTTTTATGTCAGGCTGAGTTTAAAAAGAATGCATCATCAGATTACATATGCTCCCTTATATTTTTAGTACCTATGTGGCCTTACTTTCTAACAATAAGTCTTTAACTCACTGAGTTTATCTGGGGGTTGTGTGTGAGATTGAGCTATAACTTAATTTTCCTTCCAAATAGTTAACCAGTTGTCACAGTTCTATTCATTGAAGAGTCTGCCCTTTCTTGTGGTGATTTAAATTGACATATTAATCATATGCTAAATTCTTAAATATACTTGGCTATTTCTAGATTTTACATTCTAGTTTACTGATCTAGCTGTAACACAAAGTTGCTTGTCATAGCTTTTTAGTGCATTTTAATATCTGGCAGAACAAGTCTTTCTCCCATTTCTCAAGCCCGCAGTACCCCCTTTCCTTCGTATTTTCCCAGCTCCCTTTAAAATGGACATCTCCCTTTGGCTGTCGGCCGGTACACAGAGAACGAAGCAGGGCATGTTGATGGATGAGGACAGAGGGATAAGCGGCAGTGGACAGACCAGCGAGAGCCATGCAGGCCACATTTTAGAGTTTGGATCTTATTTCGAAGGCAGTGGAGTGGGGGGTCACGGGGGGGCGGGTAGCTGCAGAACAGAAACACAAATGGAGTTACGGGTTACTGAGGTATGGAGAATGGACACAGAGGAGTCGAGAGGAGATGTAGGGACTGACGGTTTCATAGTCCAGGTACTAGAAGACAGCAGCCTAAAGAGGAAGATGAGTGGACACACTCCACAGACTCTAGGAGGCAAGACCAACAAGACTTGTGAGGGATCGGAGCCAGGGAGGCATGAAGGAGACACAGGGGTTCAGTCTAGGCTCTCAGGGTAGGTGATGCTCAGAGTTCACTAAACTAAGGCATTCAGGAAGACAAGGTCGGAAGTTAGTAAATTTAGGGATGGAGGGGGAACAACGGTTACAGTTTTGAAAATGTGGGTTACACCCTAAAGGACGACCTTTGCCGTTTGCTACTTATAAGACCTTCGCTGTAAGCTGGTTAACTGACCCGGGCTCAGTTTCCGCATCCTGACTGGACAGAACCAGCTCTACCATCACCCCCTGCTCCACAGCTCCACTCCACTCCCAGGGCGGGGCGGCCTAATCCCCTGTGCCAGCGCTGCACCAGGCCAGTGGGCCTGGAGTGAGGAACGAGGCAGGCCCAGGGACAAGCGTCCACCTCACAGTTCCGTGCAAACTTGGGCGATGAAGAGGAGCACTTCTGAAAGCCTCGGCGCCTTGAGCCATGCCTGCTCAGCACTCGCCTGTCACCTTCCACTGCACCTCAGCGCGACTGTGAGAAGTGTCTTCCCTGCACGGGGAGCCCTGGGCCGGCCCTCGCTAGTCTAATACTCCAGGTTTGACTCCTCTCTCTGCCTTGGGCTTATGCAAACGCAATAATTTCATCCTCTCTCTGACTCTAGGAAAGGAAATGTGAGAGAACAGAGACCACCCAAGGAAGAAGCCTAGGGTGACAGAGAGTGGCTGACTTCTTTTTTCTTCTGCCAGTCTCACATAATTTTACTAATTTCTCTACTTTTCTTGCTCAACAAGGAACTAGGTTTCCATTTATATCACTTTAAAAAAAAAAAAAAAACCCTGTTTATTAAGACCAAATGATAAAGTGCTTATCATAAAAAAAAAAAAAACCTGTTTATTAAGACCAAATGATAAAGTGCTTATCGTAGAGAAAAAAATATGTCACCTACCAGAGATAACCAATGTTAATAGGTTGGGGGGGGTGTGTGTGTGTGTAAAACAAACGTTTTTTTTCCTTAAGAAACAAAACAGATAATTCAGTATGTGACTTTTGTACCCTGCTCTCTCATTTCCTATTATTTTTGAACCCCATCTTCAAATTTGAATCTCCAGTTACGAACTTGACCATCTACCCGTTAGGCACCCAGGCAGACTCCAAAAGTCCACATGAGGAGAGGAGCCACCAACCACCCCATCCCGTTTTAGCAGGAGGTCAGTTACCTCCAAAAGGTAGCCATCCACGCCCACTGCCCCGTGTGGGTGGGGGCTTTCCAGAGGAGGCAGAATTACCTGAGTTTCAGCTGCGATCGCACCTCTCCAAACTCCAGCTGGAGCAGCTCGTTGTAACAGGCCATGAGGCTGGGGTTCTCCACATACCTCTACAAACAGAAAGGGGTCTGTGGATAAATAACTGTGCACCTTTAAATTATCACATCCAGCAATAAAATAATTCTTTTCGACAGACTTCTCGATTTGGTAACTGAAATCGAAAAAAATACTTTTAACTTTAATGATGAATGAGAAAGAAGGGTGGATATTTATGGGTACCAAATTAGCTTTTAAAAAAATAGGGCTTAAGAATGCTTTTCTTTCAGGGCCTTAAGGTAAGAGGATTTGGTTGGCTGCATGTCACTCGCGGAGGCTAGAATCTGGAGAAAGACCAAATTTACTAACTAGAGTCCTGTTGACATTAACTTTCAGAGCACATTCACTTATTCAAGAGCCATCAGTTGTTCTCTTTAAAGTTTTACAAGCTCACAGTAAGCAAAAACACGCCTGCATTTCTCTTTGCGCCTGGATTTCACAGATAACCCCTGCTCAGGTAACATTTTCCCACACTAACCTCTCACTACAGCTCAACTAAACCAAAAGGTTACCCTCCAGGGCAGAAGGGCACTCTCTGCCCACTCCCCGCCACGTGGGGCCAGACGAGGCCATGACATTGATTTTATCGCCGCCTCCTCCAGCAGGCCGTGAAGACGCCTAGGGCTGGCTAAGACAGTCTAGAACTTAAATACTGAGCTATTATTAAAATTTCTCTTTTGGTATGTCACTTCTATTAGAAGATATGCCGAATATATTTCAGTCTATGTTGATTCATTTAGGCCTAATATTTATACATAGATAGATAAAAACATTTTATTTACCTGTCACATTATATAATTATATATATAACACATCTACACCTGTGTATGTACGTACATAGAGAAAAAAGGCGATCGCATGCATGTGGCAGGTTCATGCTCACCATCTGTCCTCACCACCTCGTCCTCCCTCATCTTAAAGTTCCTGCTGTAGCCCACTTGTTGTATGGCTGGAGTCCTCTCTCAGTTATTCTCCTCAGACCAGCCTCCGCGGGAAAAAGATCTCTGAATTTTACATATATCCCCAAAGGAAGCTCTTTTGCCCTGGCAGGCGAACGATAACCTGGCTGGGGGAGGGTTCCCAGGTCACGGTGCTTTTCTCGCTGCCACCTCTAGAACTGTTCTGGCTGTTCTGCGCAGCGACTGTGCGTCTATATTTACCCCCGTCTTTGCCATTTCCTTGCTCGCCATTCCTTCTTGCATTTCAGGCCTTCCACCTGGGATTCCCCTTCTCTGTCTGAGGTGCCTCGCTCAGAAAGTCCTTTGAGGATCTGTCAGTTACAAACTCTCTCAGTTTTCCTATTTCCAGAAGTCTTTATTTCATCCTCATTTCTGAAAGATATTTATGCTGGCATAACATTCTAGGTTGGCGGTTATTTTATCACATTGAAAATATTATTCCACTGTTTTCTATTTTCTGTTCATCGCTGCGGAGAAGCTAGCTTTTAATCTGTCACTCTTTTGAAGGTAATCTTTTTCTCTGGCTGATGTGAGGATCCTCTCTCTGTTTTTCTTTTGCTATGATGTGTTATGTTTTCATTGAATCAACTTTGAATTTGTTGGGATTTTTGAGTCTGTGGACTAGTCTTTCATCAGTTCTGGAAATTGCTCTTCAAATATCACCTCTGCCAGTTCCCTCCCCTGTCCTTCTGGAACTCCAGTTAGACATATGCTAAGCCTCCACACGCTAGCTCCACATTTCTTAGCTTCTCTAAGCTATTTTCTAGCATCATATCCCTGTGCTACATACTGGATAGTTTCTTTTGACCTATTAAGTTTTAAAACTTTTGTTTATTATGAGTTTATTTCTCAAGATTCAATTATGTTCTGCTTAAAATCTGCTGTCACTTTTTATCACTTCCTATTCCTTGCATATATTTCCAAGCTTGTCTTTTATTTCTTTCTGTATAACAAGCATAACCGCTTTAAATGCACGTCTGATGACTGTAGTACGAAGAGCAGGAGGGTCTGCTTCTGCCGTCTCCCCACTAGCCCTCACTTGCGACGCCTTGTTTCCCATGGACCGGTTAGCTGTGACTGAGTGCTCCCTGCTGCCCAGGGACAATTATTCGTGTTGATTCCCTGAGGCTGGAGATAAAAGGTCTTCCCCTGGAGAGGACCTGTACTGGCTCCCCTGGGTACCTGGGAGCCCTACCGCCCAGAACCCTTGAAACTAAATTCACGGCTTGAGGTTTCTTAACCACCTCACTGATAAGAATTGGAACTACGAATCAACCTAAGGGCCAGCCGTACATAGGTTCCCTCCATCATGATTCCCAAGGCTCACTGGCGACCAGCTGACCAAAGCCTTCAGCCTTTTGGCTCAGGAGAGACCAAGGGACTGGAGCTGGAGCTGAAGAGAAAGGAGCCATGTTTGGGTTATCTTATTTCCAGAATCCTTGAGCTGGTTTTAAGGTTGTAGGTATACAAGGAGGCATTATAACAACACATTCTGTCATATAACTTTTAATGAGTGTGCCCTTAAAGGAGATTGTATTATGTTTGGATGACTTTAGCAGGTTTTGAGAGACTAAGAAAGCGAGGTGTTGTAGATTATTAGATTACCAGATTATGAAGTTAAACCAAAATGTAATAACACGGCGCAAGAACAAATTTTTTTCTTCAAATTAATTCAGAACCTTTGCTGGTTCTGCACTGAAATAAAATTCTTTCTCATGCTGAATTATACGTGTATAACAAAGAAATGGTACATACTCTTGTGAAGCCAGCAGCAATGAGGGGCATTACAGATGACTCTTCTCTATCTGGCCTTCAAACGAACATAGTAAATGGTTAAAGTTTTTATCGATTATATCTCACCTCTTTATTCCCTGATTTACGTTAATACTATATGACTGTCCTATAATGAGTTCTTTTCATTGAATTAGGGTAATATACAAATCAAAGCATAAAGTTAAAAACAGTTTCTATTTAGTTTCATATGTAGCTTTTTGGCAGCATATATTAATACCTGAAATACAGAGGTTAAACTAACAGCCAGAATACAGGAGTAACCATACTATCTATTTGACACGTAAACATTTTAATTTAAGCTAAATTCTTTCCTATTTTCTTCTATTGCCAGTTTATTTAAAAAAAAAATTCTAGTGGGAATGTAACACAGGTAAAGAGGATCAATACTATGGTGATAGAGGGAAACGAGTTTGGTAGTGAGCATGACACAGATGTCCAATCATAATGTTGCACACCCCAAACTTACACAATGCTATAAACCACTGTTACTTCAATAAAAACAAATAAGTAATTCTTAAAAACTCCTTTTCCCTCCAAAGCTCAGAAAAATAGTTTAAAAGAGAAACATTTCTTCTATCTATAAAAATATATAAGCTAAATAACATTTGCTTGAATATTGCCCTTCTCGCATTATTTTATCCCTTCCTTACTTTCAATTTAAGGATAAAATATAAGATTTCCTCCATTTATGTGTAATTCAGATCTTCGTAGGTATTTGGGGTTAAAAGGCCCTAGGAAGATACCCCTGGAAAACATTCATGTTTTCCGGAATGGAATGCTCTAGTGGTGTGCCTGTTTCTAAATGAAAGACAGTCCAAAATCGCAAGCCCAGACATGAGAGTACAAAGTCCTGCCGTGAAGTTACCTGGCGAGGCAAAAGAAAATAAGAAAGAATAAAGACAACAAGGCCAGACTAAAAAAGGCTGTGTCGTCACAGCCCATGACTCTGTTAAGAGCAAGCATCACATTGACATCTGAATTTCTCAAAAAAAACAAAAAAACAAAAAAAAGAAAAACAAAACAAAACAAAAAAAAGCTTACCTGCGTACTACACCAATAATAACTGTGTTTTCTGAAAATTTTGATGATCGAATAGACCTATTAAAAAAACCAAATTTTAAAATAAATTAAAAACAATTCTTTAAAAAATACATACACTTAGGTAATTTTGCTAGAGCAATGAAAGTTGGCGGGGCGGCAGAATGGAGAGCAAAAGGTCCTTCATGCTCTGGATTCACCTTCTCGGCTGCTTGAACTTTCTCTCTTTTGGGGACAAACTCCTCATCAGTGGACCGTGGCGACCCTATCAGTACGCAGGGCGACTAACCGCTGACTAAGGTGATGCTCCTTCCGCTTGTTCTGGTCTTTGTTAGCCTCGTTGTTGCAGGGGGACAATTCTTCCTCCCTTGGGCTTAACATGAGAACAGTCGCTTGTCTCTCCCGACCAAAGGGGATGCACGCCTGTGTGTACTGGGACAATGATGGCCTTGATGCCAGGGGGAGGAAGAACCCAAGGTCACCTCTCCACTGTATTCTAAGCAGTACTAGCAAAGAAGAGTCCCTAGGTAGAAGGTAGGCAAAAAGGAACAATCAAAATTCAAAACTAGAAAAGTGCACGGTATTTCAGTCCAAAAGAAGGGAATCAACACCTGACAGAGAGAATCAGGGCTCCCCAGACAGGGAGTTCAACTCTCCGGAGAAGCAGCTCCCAGGGGAGCCTGGGGAACGGAAACCCCGATAAGAGAAGAGAGAGGGCAGAAGTGACCGTGACACAGAGGAGCAGGAGAAGGAAAAGGAACGCTGCGCTGGGGACTGCAACGGCTCTGAAATCATTTCAGGCTGTGGGAAGAAGGCGGGACTCTCGGGAGGAGACCAGGCCACAGGACGGGGAGGAGCTCAGCCCCTGGACCGAAGGGATGATGACTCCCTGGGAGGGGACTCCAGAAGGAGGGGAACAGAGGGGACCACACCCGGACCACCCAGCCAAGTCAGAGGTGTGCTAGCTGCTGGACAACATGTCCAGGATGGGACAGAGGAGAGCGGACACCTACTGCCTTGCTTCAGTTCTGTTAGTTCCAGAACAGGAATCACTTCTGAACCACAGGACACAGAAAACAATTCGAGTGGCTATTTCTCAATTCCCCCAAAGATGGTAAACAACACAGCCAAGAGAGAAATTCATCATATACAGGGGAGGCTCGGCTTTGGCAAACTTTTCCTGTCAAGGACCATACAGTACACAGTTGAGGCTGCTCAGGCCCGACAGACTCCGCCGCCACAACTCCGACCTGCCACTGCAGCGCGCACACACCTGAACGGGTGAGGCCGTGTTCCCCTCTGCCCGCCTCGCCTGAGGATGCTGGGCCTTGATTTTCCCAGGGAACTCGGGCTGAGAAAGGCCTAGAGTCTAGAGATAGCTGCACACTAGGTCTGGGCCGGGGAAGCTGCTCTAGGGACCGAGAAGCCGCTCTAGGGACCAGGCAGTCTCTCTCGTGGGTCCCGGGGCTCACGCCCCACCCGCGACATTTCTGCTTTCCCCAGCGTCCGCTCCACTCCTCCAGTGTCCGTCGGCCTCTGCTCTCCAGAGGACGCCAACCTAAAGGGCACTGTGTGGAAGAGCCCTCCCACAGGTCGCCACACGGCTCACCGACCGGGTGCCAATCCCCGGCCCCACCAGGTCTCCCTGACTGGAAAAGGGGCCATGGGAAGGGATGTTTCAGTTTTGGTGGGTGACTGGCATGGCAGGCACTCACACAGACAAGGCCAGTTCACTTTTCAAACCTGCTGGCTAATAATTAGCCGAACACTAA
>NW_006430726.1:4278630-4280803 GCF_000325575.1 Pteropus alecto | reverse complement strand
TCTTCGGACATTGTACTTGTTCTTGTGCTTATATTTCAATCACACCACAAAGATTTAGAGAGAGAAAAGGCAAATTTAAGTATGCAGCCAGGCATCTCAAACCAGCTCCCATTAGGAAAAAAACAGAGGTCTGAGCGGTGTGACAGCAAGTAGGCGAGCATGCAGGTGAGCTCAGTAAGTAGCTCCGGGTGATCTACTCAGGGTACGGAATGAGGGCCCTGGGCTAAGGACAGAGTGGCAGGGAAGACCACACTTCCCTGGAGACAAGTCGACCCCGCACAGGAGGTCTGGCACTGTGGGAAAACTTGACTTTTTCTGGTCCATAAGAAGGAAGAACTGGCCAAGAAATAGTAACGGCAGAAACCTGGGCTGAAGAATGACGCCCTTTCCTTTAGAATTCATAAAAACTAAGAAATGACTTGGCATCATCAAAGTGTACACCAGGCACTACAAACAAGGCACATTCGCCTAATATTAGAAAACAATTTTCGAACATTTGGAAAATCATAATAACTTGTTGCAGTAATATGCAGGTGACAGTTGTGGTTAATTACATATTAGGTTTCACCTAAACCCTTAATGATTCTCATTCATATTTTCATACCGTTTTAAGCAAAGGAAAGTAAAACAAAAGAGATAAAGAGCAGACCTAGAAATAATGATGTTCTAATCTAATGTCTTATTAACTTTACATGCATGGAAGGCAACTTAAAGGACAGTGAATTTAACTTAACATACTTCTGGGCTGCCTTACTGTCACAAATGCCAGTGCGACCATTTAGGCCCGAGTCTCAGGCTTACCTGCACAGCGCCTCTGCATCCAGCTGTCGGGGGTTTCTGTGGTCGATGATGATGATGTCATGATGTTTGGCCAGGAAACAGGCAAGGACAGCCTGAGCCTCCTTAGTAACTGTACACTTAAACCCTGCCTTTTCGCATGCCCTACAGAATCCGTTACACTGGTTATCTTCTTTGGTAAACACTAAAAGTACCTGGATCAAAAAAGCATAAACATTTTTTTTTTGAAAAAAGTTGTTAGAATTTCATTTCTTAACAAACTACAGAAAACTCCCCAGTGTTCCAAGGCAAGTACACAGATGTGGACATAATCTGTTGATCTAAATCCTCCCCCTACGCATAACTTGGGGACGTTATCACTTTTGCTCTCGGAAATCAGTGCTATTCTGTCTGTCCTTAGTCTGGAAGTCCAAGTGCACAGATCACAAACTTCTTTTGCCAATAAATCCACTGGCAGACTCAACAAAGTCTTGATCAAGCACTTTATCTTGAAACTAAATTAAAGCACACGAATATTTATGTTAGTTAACAGTAAGTTAATTAGGTAAGTCCTTAGATGGCAAATGCTAATATCTCAAACTCAAAGGATAATGTATTTAAATGTTTTGACTCAAGATTTTATGTAATTCCTCTATGTTAAAAAATTTACTTTGATTATAAGAGAGGTGATTTAAAGTAGAGCAAAATGTTACCCTTCAAAACTTGTCAGGTAAGGGACACAGGACAGTACCAGGTAGAAGAGGCAGCGTTTATGCCTCTGCCCAAGATGATGCTGGCTGTCCCTGTGCTTGGCCCAGATCAGGTGACATCTGGATCTGCTGCTTCTCACCTACTCAGCCAGGCTCCCCAGCCAGACCCAGTGCAGGAGCGCACTGCTCTGCTCCCTCTGGACCTAGGCCTACGCATGGGGGCCACAGGTACAGGAGAGGTGGGGCGATCCATGAGAAAGAGGCTATACAGCCACCAGAAGCCCTGTCTCTAAACGCTTAGTTCCCTTAAGTTTTCCCACGTGCACAAATACCACAAATACAAAGAACTGCCATCCCTTTCCACATTTAAAAAAAAATGTTCATAGCGGACGTGTGTTTGTGTGCAGGAAACATGAAACAAGTTTGGAGCTAAATTTCAATTGGTTATTTTCTCTAACATTTTGGATTAAACAATTTATATATATTTTCTCTCTGACAGAGCTGATTCAGAAACATAAGGAAGAACATGCTTTTACTTTTTTATACTGGAAAAATTTAAACCTACAGAAAAGTTGTAATGACAATGAATGCTTGAATGCCCTTCTAGTTTCATCGATTGTTAACATTTGGCCACCTCTGCTCTCCCTGCCCGCCCCCCACCCCCCCGCCTGCCGCGCGCGCGCGCG
>NW_006430726.1:4267030-4278528 GCF_000325575.1 Pteropus alecto | reverse complement strand
CACACACACACTCTCTCTCTCTCTCTCTCTCTCCTTTACTGCTAAACTTTAAAGTAGGTTGCAGATATTGCTTCATCTCTATATACCTTAATGTGCATTTCTAAGAAAAGTACATTCTCTTATATAATTATAATATAAATATAGTACAAATTATCTAAAATGGAAGACTATTTTCAATGTATAACTTTAGGCTTTCTCCCTCCCTCTCTTTAAAGAAAATCGACATATGGAAATTACAGCATGGTTTATTATTACCTGGAGTTGATCCGGATGGAATTTCATGGGGCCAAATTGCACATCAGCTACTGCTACCTATAAGAAAAAGATTCCCTTTAACTATGTATATTTTAAAGCTTGCTTAAAATTTTCTCTAATCAGAACCACAGATGAAACTGAAATTTCTATTCCAGAGAAAAATTTCATGACTTAAATGGTTATTAGACAGAGGAGCCCCAGGGATCTCCTTATAACCCTGGAAAAGATGGGGAGCAGGGAGGTGGAAACGAAATGAGTGGGATCTCGGGTCTTCTTTTCCCACCTCTGTGTGACTTTAAGTGAATTACTCAACCTCCCTCAGCCTCAATTTCTCATTTGTTCCAAAGATTAAATGAGATTACAATGCACAGAGTTCCAGAAGATGAGATGCTAAATAAACACTGGTTCTTTCCATGCCTACTTCATCTTTCCCTTGACGAACAACGAAAGCTTACACTTGGAATGGCACATAAATATGAAATCCTGCAGTCAGAACCGTGGCACCTGGAAGCCAAAGAAATAGTTGGCACTTCCATTTTACAGAAGAGCATAGTGCTATATCAATAAATGCTATTTGAGAGCTTTACACTAAAAGGCACAAAGATAAATACCATGTTATAACCAGACCCCACTAAGCAGTAATCATCATAGCGCTAGAGGAGAGGAGGGCTGGGCGTACACCAGGCACTGTGCTTGGGGCTGAACACAGGGCCCCTCGCCACATCTTCACAGCAACATGGTGAGAGTTCACGGCTGGGAAACTGAGTTTCCGAGGACCTTGTTTAAGGCCGCAGAGCCGGTCCTGGGCAGCTGGCATTCCACTGACCAGTCTGTTCAGTTCTATAGTCTGGGCTGCAAACACAGGGCCACTGGAAGGTGCGTGCTGCACCAAGGAGCCTGAGAGAAGGAGAAATCCAGCCCCCAGCGATGAAGCCTGGTACTGGGTCACGACCCAGAGGGAGACACATCTTGCATTTCCCCAGAAACAGCGTAAGTGTTGAAGGCATCCCTCCCCTCCCCTGCCGGGGGCCCCCGAGTGATGGGATGACCGCATACGTGCAACACAGCAGCAGCAGAACTGGATCTGTGAGCCTTCTCACAGGACACTGCCCGACTGCTGCCCACTTCCAACCTCTCCCTCAGGGAGGGCCCATCCCACAGTAAACACGGAACAAAAGCTGCTCTGATGCGAGAAGTCCTCGTATGCTTCTAAGCCGACGTCTATTAACTGTGGCACACTGGCTGTTTCTGATTGGCTTTGTAGCAGTTTCGTCTCCCAGGAGGCGTAAGAGAAAAGAGGGGTCGCTACTATTCCAGACCTCAGGCTGAGGAGGACGACTCTGCCGCAGGGTGGGAAGGGGAGAACAGACTCCAGGGCACCCCGTTGGCCCCCCAGTGGTGTAGCTACAGGCCAGCCTTATACCGAGAGGCACGGCTGGATGCCAAAGCCAGAATCTCTGAGAGAAGATAATGCACGAGGGCCGACAGAGTCTTAAAGGGGAGATCTGATCCATACAATCATACTCCCACGGAGCACGGAGAAGGACGGCAAGAGGCACTGAGAGGGACTGCTCTCGGTGATGAGTTTTTTGTTGGTTTTCACAAAGTTTAAATCAAGGAATGAATGAAAGAACAAGGAATGATACAGGCCTACGCTTGGAGAATACAGTGGCCCTACCAGGAAAAAGAAAGAGAAGGAAAATTTGTTAATTTCCTGCAGCATGGGGGACAGGAGGGCCACTGCTCCTCCACAGGATAATGAAGTGGGCGGACGGCCCGTGGGTCCTCTACACAAGCTGGGGTCTGTGGCCTCTGACAAAGGAGACTCATGAAATTTGTTATGAAGGGTCAAGCAGATAAAAAATAAGGTCTGAAAGGAGAGAAAGAAAATATTTATGAATAGCGTAAAAACAAATGATATACTAGGTCACAAAGAAAAAAACATTCCTAACAGTAAAATGCGTACAGGTTTTATTCTTCAACCACATGCAATCAAAGCAAAAATTAAAAACATATATTTAAAGAAAACCAAGAAAAATACCCCTTCCATTGAAATTTTAAAAATATTAACTCACATAATTGTTGTATGAAAGAGAAATGCAAACTATACCTATAGGCCACTTGAAAAATGGTAAAAATGAGAATATCATGTAATAAAGACTTACAGGACACTGCTAAATTTTACTCGGAGGCAAAATTCAGTCTTAAATCTTTTTGTCATGAAATAAGAAGTAAGCAAATAAGCTTTCAAGTCACTCGCTAAGTCCGAGGAAGTCAACGGCACACACTTAAGAAAACCAGGAAGAGTAAAATAAGGTTAAAGGCAATAATTAATAAAATTTTTAAATGTTAAAGACAAGTGTGATTTTTAAAAACACAGATGTGCGTGTGCACATAGGGTGATGAGAAGCTGAGGGACAAGATAAAACTGTGGCTGGCTCGGGCCCAGAGCCTCGCCCCTCCTGGGAAAACAACTGCGGACGCAGTCTATCCCAAAAGGGCGAAATAACTTTAACAGACGAAAGAAGCATAACTTCACATCTCAACTTATAAAAACAACTCACCACTACACTAATTTTAAGAAACAAAAGAAGCTATAGCTTAATTTTTTTTAAGGATTATGAATTCTGCCTTCATATAATTTTGGCGATACCATTTTAAAACATTTCTGTCTAGGCAATTCTATTTCACCACTGAACACTTTATTTACTTAACGAGATTGCATTTTAACCTTTACATCCTGTCTACGGGGTATATCCGGCTCTCAGGACCTCTGTCCAGCAGTGTCCCAGCAGAGCCCGACAACTATTTACCATGGCCCCCCCAAAATAACCACCGCCAGGAAATCTGATGACATTGCTCAGTGGGCGGACGTCAGCATTGGGCCCTCAAAGAGTAAACAAGTTCCCAGAGGCCCCTGCTCCGGGTAGGGGATCAGAAATCCTGGAATGCTTGTATCTGTTCTTCCTTCGTGTGTGAAAATCAGAATCAAACTGATCTAATGCTTCGAGTCACAGGCCTCTTAATATTTTTTTCACATTAACATTTAGAAGGGAATAGTTATTTCCAAATGCGTTTTAATAACACAGCTTTGATTTAATCTTTCAGCTTCAAAAGCAGCTGATATTTTTAGGTAATATAGAATCACAGCATGCTCATGGATTGCTATGGGTAATTAAGCAAATTTTTGAGTTTAGCCTTTTGGATTTTTAAACATTTATGTTTTTATTAAGATTCACTGTTTTTAAAGGATTGTAAAATTAGGATATCAGATAAGGATGATGTCTATTTGTATGGTAATATTTTTAAATAATATTTTTATAAATATGGCTGCAGGAACATATAGCAAATTATTATTAGAAGCTTTGATGAACCACATATCAAGTTTCTTTTGTTTGCCTAACTGACCCAACATCATTTACATGTGACTCTGGAGGCGAAGTTACCAGGTTATGAATCTTGATCACGGGTGGCGGTGGGAGAAGAGATATAACTCCAACCTGTCTAAAATTTCTACTCCCCTGACTCTCCCTATCTCCTGCCTGCTTTGATTTTTCCTCCATAGCTCTCAGTCACCATTTGCGACACTACTTACTTTATTATTTATCTTTATTGTCTGTCTCTCTCACCAGGGATTTAACTGCTTTATGCACTACTATATTTCCAATACCCAAAACAGTGCCTGGCACATGGCAGGCATTCAAAAAAATATTTCTGAATGAATGTTTACTCAACAGCTAATCTCCGTGAACCAATCATTTACCTCGAAATCATACTCATACCAGCTATCCATATACATTATATTATTCAGCACTTGCAGTTTTCAGGGTATTTTCATATATATTTTATTTCATAAAGAAACATAAAGGAAGGAATCTTATGAGAAGCTTAAGCATTCGGAACCATAAAATAATGTGATCTCTCTCTTTCCTACATCTTTTTATTAGAAACAGAAAGTTATACTGGGATCGATTTACATTAATTGAGTATAAACCTATATAGAAAAGAATTATAGTAAAAACATAAACCAGATTTTGTCCTGAACCACACTGTCCCACCCAGGCTTTCCCTGTATAGCCAGTGGCCATCGTGTGTGTGTGTGTGTGTGTGTGTATGTGTGTGTGTGTCTTTCTCTCTCTGGGTAAAGAGTGGTCATTTGATCAAAGGGACACAGCCTAGACAAGAGTCAGAAGACACCAGTTCTTAGGTGGGAAGAGTCAAAAGCAGTCTGGATATGTGCAGACCACCTAATACTATGTTATAAGCCAAACACGGAGCCAGGGGCTGGGAATGCAAAGAACCAGTGCCAAACCCTGGCCGGAAAATGTGGAGCATTTTTAACAGAGGAGGAGGGTGCCTAGGATGTGATAAATACTTTGCTTCCAATCATCTTCAAATACAATTTGGCCCTGACTCTATGAGTAAGGTGAGCTCATTAACTCCATTCTATTGAAGAAGAAACTGCAGCTCAGAGCAGCATGTTTAACAGCTGGTAGGTGGCCATGGTGGAGACTGGACCTAATTCACAGACATTTAATTCCCATGGTCTTTTCATGCGCCATTGAGAAAGGCCGAAAATCACCTGCCCCTTCCCTGTATCTAGCTGAAATAAGCCCAAGAAGCAGGAAAGCAGCACTCGCTCATTCAACAGATCTTTGCTGAGCACCTACTACGTGTGAAATGGTTTCCTAGGCACTGGGCACATGACAGAGAACAAGAAAGATAACATCTCTACTTAACAGGGAGAAACAAGAATCGGAGTCGAGGAAGGCCCCTCTGAGGCGGCAACATGGAAGGCGACATCTAAATGAGAGAAGGAGCCGGCCATGAAGGAAGTGGAGGAAGGCGCACCAGGCGGAGGGAATGGGATCTGCGGTGGGGACAGGGGCGCGCTGCAGGAAAGGGGGCGCAGAGCTCTCCAAGCCAAGTCAAGAAACTTGGGTTTCATGAAAAGCCACTAAAGAGTTTTATACAAGGAAGTGATTCTGACCTGATTTTAATATTTTAAAAAGATCCCTTTGGCTACCCGTGGACATGTGGGAAGAATGGACAGTGGGAAGATGACAATAGAGGCAAGGAGGCCAGTAAGGGAGCCTCCACAGTATTCCAAGTGACAGAGGGTGGCAGCTTGGCCCAGCAGTTTCCATGGAGATGAGCAGATGGGTTGGGGGCGTGTCTTGGAGGCAGAGTGATCAGGACTTGCTGACGGGCGGGACACCATCGAATCCCACGGACTCCGAGACCAGAGCTCCGATGCGTGATGAGCAGTTCTGCATCAGCGCTGCGTGGGAACTCGGGGCTCTGCGAGGCATCCTGGTAGCAGCTGGGGCGAGCCTGCTTGGTCCTTTCCAGATCCACCCACAAGATGGCACCATGATCTCCCGTGAGGCGAAGCTTCTAAGCGCTTTCCCTGGTCCTTCCCCGAGAGCAAGCGAAGTAGTCCATATACCCACCTCCACCGCACTAGTCTTTTTCTCCCCTCACCTGTTCCTAATTTCCCCTTCAGTCGATTTAAACAGCAAATATTTACAAGGAGCCTTTTATATGTTACCCTAACCTGAACATCAAAATCGAGTCACACACTAGGGTAAAACCATTCAGGTTCTTTTCCCCCAAACCCACAGTGTTGGCAACGTGGTGTTGGGATTAAATGAGCTATCAAAAGAGCAATTTTAGGTTCATGATGAAATTGAGAGGGAGATACAGAGATTTCCGTTATACCCCCACCTCACACACACAGCCGCCCCCCACCGACATCACTCACCAGAATGGTATATTTTTTACCAAAGATGACTCGACACTGACACATCATAACCACCCCAAATCCATGTGTTATTTTACAATTCACTCTTCGTGTATACTCTCTATGGGTTTAGACAAAAGTACAAGGAAATATATCCATCATTAAAATATCATGAAGAGTATTTTCAATGCCCCCAAAATCCTTTGTGCTCTGCCTGTGCACCTCCCGCCGACCCCCACACCCCTGGCAGTCACTGATCCTTTTACTGTCCCCAGAGTTTGGCCTTTTCCAGAATGTCAATACAGTGGGAATCACAGTTTGTAGACTTTTCAGATGGTCTTCTTTTACTTAGTGATATGCATTTAAGGTCCCTCCATATTGACAGCTCATTTCTCCTTAGTGCTGAATAATATTCCATTGTCCAGATAGACCAAGTTTATTTATCCATTCACCTACTGAAGGACATCTTGGTGGCTTCCGAGTTTTAGCAATTATGAATAAAAGTGCTATAAACATCCTTGTGCAGGTTTTTGTGTGGATATAAGTTTTCAACTTCTTAGGGTAAACACCAAGGAAAGCAACTGCTAGATCACATGATAAGAAAATGTAAGAAACTGCCAAACTGTCTTCCAGAGTGCCTGTGCCATCTGCATTTCCCCAGCACCGAGTGAGAGAGTTCCTGTTACTTCACATCCTCGCCAGCATTTGGGGTCATCTGTGTTCCAGATTTTGGCCATCCGAATAGGTGTGAGATGGTATCTCATTGCTGCTTTAAGGTGCATTTCCCTGACGACACATGGTGTGGAGCGTCTTCTCATATACTTAATTGCCATCTGTATATCTTCTTTGTGAGATGTCTATTAAGGTCTTTGGTTCACTTTTAATCAGGTTGTTTTCTTATTGTTGAGTTTTAAGAGTTCTTTGTACATTTTAGCTGAGTCGTTTTTCAGATGTGTCTTTTATAATATTTTCTCCCAGTCTGTGACTTGTCTTCTAATTCTCTTGATATAGTCTTTAACGGAGCATGAGTTTTTAATTTTAATGAAGTCCAGCTTATCAATCATTTCTTTCACGGATCGCACCTTTAGTGTTATATCTAAAAACATATCACTCTACATCTAAAAACACGTCACTATACCCAAGGTCATCTAGATTTCCTCCTATGTCATCTTCTAGGATTTTCATAGTTTTGTATTTTACTTTTAGGCCTATGATCCATCTTGAGTTAATTTTTGTGAAGGATGGAAGGTCAGTATGTAAAGTGATTATTTTGCATGTGGATGCCCAGTTATCCCAAGACCATTTGTTGAAGGGACTGCCTTTGTTCCATTATATTGCCTTTGCTCTTTTGTCAAAGATCAGGTGGCCGTATTAATGGAAGTCTATTTTTGGGTTCTCTATTCAGTTCCATTGATCTATTTGACTATTCTTCTGCCAATACACTGTCTTGATTACTGTAACTTTATAGTAAGTCTTGAAGCCAAGTACTGTCAGTCACCCACCTTTGTTCTCCTTTAATATTGTGTCGGCTATTCTGGGTCAGATTGTCAGTACCCACAAAGTAACTTGCCAGGGTTTTGATTGGGCTTGCACTGAGTCTATCTATCAAATTGGGAAGAACTGACATCTTGACAACATTGAGTTCTCCTATCTACAAACATGGAATATCTCTCTGTTTATTTAGTTCTCCTTTGATTTTGCTCACCAGAGTTTTGTAGTTTTCTTCATACAGACCTTGTACATATTTTGCTAAGATTTATACCTAAATATTTTGTTCATTTTTGAGGGTGCTAATGTAAATGGTATTGTGTTTTCAATTTCAAATTCCACTTGTTCATTGTTAGAATGTATGGAAAGTAATTGAATTTTGTATATTAGCCTTGTATCCCGCAGTCTTGCTATAATCACTTAGTTCCAGAAGTTCTGCCGATTGTGTCAAATTTTCGACAGACATACAGATCATGTCATCTGTGGATAAAGACGGTTTTGTGTCCTCCTTTGCAATCTGTATGCCTTTTTTTTCCTTTTTTTTTTTTTTTTTTTGGCTTATTGCATTAGCAAGGACGTCCAGTGAGATGTTAGAAAGGAATGGTGAGGCGGAGGAGGGAACATCACTGACCTGTACCTGATCTTAGTGGGAAAGCTTTGAGTTTCTCACCATTAAGTATGATGTTAACTGTGGGGTTTTTTGTTTGTTTTTAAAGGAACTTTTTAAAAATTAATTATTTTTTTTTTATGGTGACATTGGTTAACGAAATCCAGTAAGTTTAACAGTAAGGCATATATATATATTTAGTGTTTACCTCTCACAGTTAGATTTCTTTCTGTCCCCACATATTTGACCCCCTTTACCCCATCTACCTCTCCCCTTCCCCTCCCCCCTGCCCTCTGGTAGCTGTAGGTTTTTGGAGATATTCTTTATCAACTTGAGGAAGTTCCCATCTATTCCTAGTTTACTGAGAATCTTTACATAAATGGGGTTTAAATTCTGTCAAATGCTTTTTCTGCATCTACTGATAAGATCATGTGATTTTTCTTGTTCGGTCCACTGATATGATAGACTACACTGTTGAACCAGCCTTGCTTACTGGGATAAATACCACTTGGCTGTGGTATATAATTCTTATTATACTTTAATTTGCTAATATTTTGTTAAGAATTTTTACATCTACGTTCATGAGAGATCTTGGTCTATAGTTGTGTTACGTCTTCTTGGAGAGTTGACCTCTTTACTATTATAGACTGCCCTTATTTTCCCTGATAATTTTCCTTACTTTAAAGACTGTTCTGTCTGAAATTAATATAGCTAATCTTGCTTGCTTTTGATCAGTGTTAGCATGGTCTATCTTCCTCCATCCGTTTACTTTTAGCATGTATGTGTCTTTATATTTGAAGCGGGTTTCTTCCAGACGTTTTTTCCTGATATCTCCTGAGGGACTCTGTTCAAGCTCCTGGAGGTAAACTTCACGATTTTGTGGGGCCTCCTTATGCCAGAGCCCCCTGGAAGTTTTAACTCTCAGAGTTGTGCACAGGGAGCCTCCAGCAATTCTTCATTACAAGTCAGGTTCCCCTACTCCTCCCCTGGCTCCTGCAGGGGTTTCCGCTTGTGAGTCCCTACTAGGCAGTGACTCCCCCGTATTTTGCCTCTCTTGAATCTTGGGGCGACGCTGTGCCCTAGATCTTCCCTTCTCTTATGGATTTAAGAAGAGTTGTTGATTTTTCAGTCTGCTCAGTTTTCTACTTGTTAAGACAGAGTGTGGACTTCTAAGCTCCTTACGTGCAGAAATGGAAATCAGAAATCTAATATTTTTTCAACAAAATAATATACAGGAAGTCTTAAATTACAATCCAAATGCGTTTGTTGGAACATCCCAGTAGTCCTAACTGCATAAGCATTTTGGAAAGCGCGGACCGTCAAAGGGGATGCGCGTCTCTGAAGCCGCTGGTGCAGAGAGCATCCCAGCACGTCCACATATGGGCCGCTCTCCGCCATCCGCCATCCGCCATCCGGTGGCAGGTGGCAGGAGGGCAGGCAAACCACCTTTGTTAGTGTGGCCAAAGCAACTGCTTGTGAATAACCACAATGTCGGTGATTATAAAATGATCTTTTTAGGCATTTTATAGACTAACTTGCTAAATTGTTATTTGTGTATATTGTTTTACTAAGTTTCAATTATGCTTTGGGAAATAGGCTCGGGGGTTTTGAGTTGACTTATAATACACTGTAATTTTTCCCACTTAAAATAGTAAGAGATGGCTCTTGGTTGAAATTTTCCATCATTTCCATTATTAAGGTTAAGCCCCAAACATCTGCACTTGCACACCCTATGACCCAGAACTGAGAATGGGGGGTCTATTCACAAAGATCTGCACAAGGGGACATGTGCAAAGATGCGCGTCCAGGGTTAGGCGCAGTGGCAGGGAGGTGATGGCGATGTGGGACAGTAGTTAAATAGATCTTAAAAACATATGCTAAGTGAAAAAAGTAAGAAACAGAATGAGAAACAGAATGAAACTTATGTAAATACAATACCATTTACCTAAGTTAAAAATACACAGGCACATAACAGTACATACGTTATAACGATAGATAAAAACAAAACAACGCACACTGAACACATCAGAATGGTTACCTCTGGTAGACAGGGAAGGAAAGAGAGAGGAGAATCAGATAAAAATAAACCAAATAACAAAAAAGAGAGGAACCTTGGGAGGTAGGCAAGGATTTCTTAAACACAAGCAGCACTAACCATAAAGGGAAATATTGATAAATTAGATTTTTAAGTTAAGAGCTTCTGTTTATCAAAAGACTCTTGTAAAGGAATGAAAAGATAAGTCACAGAATGAGAGAAGATATTTGCAAAACATATAACCGATAAAGGACTCAGATCCATAATATATAAAAAATGCCTGAAGATCAATAAGAAAAAAACCAGGGCACCTGACTGAGAGCCTTGCACAGGCAGATGAGGCCAGCATGCTAAGGACTGAGAAGGATGGCTGAGTCCTCTGCACCAGAGTTCAACTAGCAAAACAAACTGAGCTCATCGACAATGTTTTAGTTTTAACGATTTTATAAGAATGTGTGTACGCAGGAAATATGAACAGATATTTTGAGTTTTATAAAATATATAAACAAATGTCACCAGCTAAAGTCTCTTCTATTGTAACGGAGTTCTTAAGAGAAAAAGGAAAAAGAAGCATCTGCATCTACAATCTGTGTATCTACAGGGGGAAATGAGTTACTTATGCAACTACTACACAGTGGGCAGCTTTGTTTCCATAGAGATTATGACACAACTGATTTAGGCCTTAAATTAGAATATTCTGATTTGAATTGAGAAACGATCTTTTTGTCTAAATGAATAGTGTATTCAGTGTGAATAAAAGCTCCGCGCATCTGCTGATATCATTTCCTCTTTACTTCAGTAATAATTGATAATGAGAATACATCCACCCAAGTCCGAAAAAGGAATTCATACCCCCAAAATTTCATAAGTGCCTGAAAATATATAGGGAATGACACATTTCAACAGGATGTACAAAAATACTAACCACAAAGAACACAAAACATTTAAAATACCTTTCTGCTAGTGCATCTACTTTACTTAAGCATCCTCTTGTACTATCTGAACAAGTCAGTTGTCTTCCTTCTGTCATTACTACGTGACTCCAACAGATAAACTGTACACTGCAGGGGGCGTGGCGAGGAAAGCCTGAAATTATTAATCCAAAGCACGAAAACATCGGAATGTTAAGTTTCGACAGGAGTGAAAGGCATGATCCATAAATACAGTGCACGCAAAGTCCTTCGAGGGCTCGGCGTTGCCCTGGATGAGGCCTGGACTCTCTGAGATGGCACTCTAGGCTCCTGGAGGGCGGGGAGCCCAAGCTCCAAGTGCCCCCAGCACTCAGAGCTCCGCCGCCACGCCAGTCCCTCTCGCCCCGTGCGCTGCGGCCATGTGGCCACACTCCTGCTTTCTTCCTCTTCTCCTCTACT
>NW_006430726.1:4251774-4266979 GCF_000325575.1 Pteropus alecto | reverse complement strand
ACCTACGCCTCTGGCCCGAACCTCTGACTGGGTGAGGTGCCACGCCTATGTGTTCCCAAAGGGTCCTGGGTTTCTCTGCATCACAGTAGATTCACAGCCACCTGTTTCCTCTACCACACTGAGCTTCTGAGTTCTTTCTATTCACTTCGTAGAACAGGAACCCCAGAATGTACAGTGCTTGGTAACTGATGAATGAATCCATTACTGAATAACTGACACTCCCGACACTGCCCCATGTTTTGATAATAAATGTTCCTAAAGGAAATATCTAAAAGAAAAGGATACACAACCCCAGTTGTCAGAGCAGAATGAAACTGGCTAGGTCTCGTGGTTGGCTTATGTAAATCATTCTGTTCTTTTTCTCGTTTCACTATGAAATCTTTCCAGCTGAATGGATATTCTCTCTCATTCTCAAAGGTCTACAAAGAAATGATGCAATCTTTAATTTTGTTACAGTTGAGTATATCCTCAATTAACCAAATAGTCACGGTTCTGTGTGATTATGTTCTTGTCTGTTGCTGCTCTGGGCATTCTGGTTCTCCATATCAACTGTTATTTTCGACCACATTTTGCTTAGATATCATAGATAGTACCTGAGCTCCTCTGAAAACCAGTTTCCCATTTTAATTGCAACATTTAACAAGAAGTGAAAAACAGCACTGGTTTTGAGCACACATAACCGATCTGAAATGAAGCATGATGCACAAAAATAGGAAGTTAATAAGCCTTCTAGTTCAATCAAAGGCATGATTTTCATATAAAAATTATAAAATATGATCACGTGACTTTATTAAAAATGTGTAAGACCAATAATAAAAGCCAAAATATTTTGGAGAGTAATAATTTTGGATGTATATCTATATACACTGAAAATATCTTTACATATCAAGCTAAATGAAACTCGAATTTTATCATGCTGATTTAATAGTGTAAGAAAAGTGTCCTGATAAAAAGAATCATTAGAAGTGGAGAAAGTATCAAATATATATGGCAGTGATAAGGAATAAATCTAAAACACGAAGTTATAATTACCCTGTGAAAATGAAATTAGGGCAGACCACTTATGCAAGTGGCTGGTTTTGCCTATTACGTGTTAATTTTTCCTATTACATATTAGTTTTCAGTAAACAGGTGACTGAAGGATTTAGGGAAACACACAGATCCCCAGCAGACTGGACACTTCTTGGGAGAAGGCCCTTCGGAGCAGGTCCGCAGGCACCAGTCACTGGATTCAGGACCCACCCTAATCTGGTAGGACCTTACCTAACAATTTAGACATTAATTTTGGGAGGACGCTAAACAACCTAATACACTCATTAAGTCACAAGTACAGCCCCAATTCGGTAATTAAAAGTGATCAGTCCACTTCATTTACACAAAGTTCAAATCCAGCAAAACTAATCCATAGGTGTTTTGTAGGGGTGGGGTAACTGAGAGAAAATTCAAAGAGGCCCTACGTGGTTCTGGAATGTTCTATTTTTTGATCTGGGTGCTGGTTACATCGACAA
Source organism: Pteropus alecto (assembly GCF_000325575.1). NCBI lineage: Eukaryota > Metazoa > Chordata > Mammalia > Chiroptera > Pteropodidae > Pteropus > Pteropus alecto. Next base: position 4,265,471 of record NW_006430726.1, on the reverse strand, counting down.
AAATTCATCAAGTTGTATACATGCTTTATGCATTAACTTGCATTAACTTTCAAAAAGAGATTACTTTAAAAAGAAAGCAATCAGTACAATATCTTATCAGCACTTCAGTTCCCATTAGAAGACCTTTCTCTCCAACAGCTGGGCCAGCTACAGGGGCAGCAGGCCCAGGGGAAGACGGGGTGGAGGTGGCTTCTCTCTCCCTCACTTCCTCTTCCGCCTGCCAGATGCTGTTTCTGACGCAGGGAACAGAGGAAAGGACAGGAGAGAAGTTCTCACCTGACTGGTACTACTAGTCAATTTCTCACTCTTGGGGCCTGACAGATTTCTACAGCTTTTTCTCTGATGGAGCGTTTTTGTGGTCCCTCTGGAGAGTCCTGCTGTGTCCCTTCGACTGCAACTCCCTTCCGATGGGCAGCGCCTCTCCCCCAGCCAGCTTTTCCGAATCCTCCCTCCTTCTCTACCCTGCTGCAGACCCCGCAGCCTTTGTGCTGGGGTTCCCTCGGCTTGGTAGGCTAACATCTTGGGTAGGAACCCTTCAAGAAGGGCCGCAGGTCAACATTCTACCTAGATCCGGCACCTGCCCAAAGCCAAGCTGTGCTCACAGCTGTGCTCTCTGAGCATGTGTGTTGCTTAGTGGGAAGGAAGGGTGATACATTCAGGTTCAAGTCCACTAGGCATTCAGATAAAGAGGCTCTGCCTATCTGACAGAAGTACTTTGACTCTTAATGTCTCGGGTGCTTCCTTCTATACACCTTCATTTCACTTATGGGGATCCTCAAGAACGTATCCCCATTCACTGTTCAGACGTAGGCCAAGAGGCAGCGCCTTTGAATGGATGTAGAATGGGAAGCAGAAGGCAGAAAAGGTATGTAATGCCTGACTGCTGTTAGAAGTAGCACCTGCATAAGCAGAGGAATTTGGATGGCTGCCAGGGCAGACCAGGAGGCAGACCAGGAGGCAGTAGGAGGAAGGCAACGTGGCTGCCTATTTCAAGTTCACAAGGTTGATATTCTTGGATGGCTGCCAGGGCAGACCAGGAGGCAGACCAGGAGGCAGTAGGAGGAAGGCAACGTGGCTGCCTATTTCAAGTTCACAAGTTTGATATTCCTGCGGCAAAGCATGTGTGTTTCCAGTCTGGTCCCATTAGTTCTACACTCTATCAATAAGTGCCCTACTAGGCCTGCTTTTGGTGCTGAGTTTTCAATCTCAAATAATCAAGTTGATGATTTGGAAAGCTGATATTAGAGACTGACAGATGCCACTTAAACTAGAATCCCCATGTGTTCTATTACCTTTTGTGTATATTCGCTATTCCCATGAGACCAAAGAATAAATACTAAGGCTTTAAATAGGTTCTAAGGGTGAAACAAAGGATTCTATTGGACAAACATATTAAGGGACCAAATATTAAGACACTTCAGGACAAGGGCCTGTTTATATTCCAGGAGCTTCCAAAAACAAAATATCAAATTTTTCCTGGTTTCCAGTGACAGCTCTTAAGAACTTCACCAAAACCTCAAAATACTACTCAAAATAAATAGTAACTTAGCCTTTTCTTTTTTGAGGTTTCGTTCATTTATTAGTTTTAGGTTTTTAATTTCTTTAAAGATATAAAGCTAATCACTTTAAACCAAACACTAAGTACCTTTATTGCAGTTGGCTTAGTAAAAAAAAAAAAAAAAAATCATTTTAAAGTGAATGTCCAGAAGTGAGAGGGTGTTCCTACTGACCTCAATGCTTCTGACATATTAGCTTTAAGTTGCCTCTTTTGCTGTTATGCGGTTTGACTTTCTGATAGCCAAGCTGGTGGCTGCCATCTTGTGACTGCCAATCCCCTATATTTATATTTACTGATATGACAGATACTGGCCTTAGTCCTATCAATTATTTTTCTTACCCATGGTGAAGACTGTTTTCCTTTGTGGGTGTATTTTAATAAAAGTGGTTTATTTTTTTATCTAGTGGTTGCTTTTATTATTATCTGTAAACTTTTCTTTCTTTAGACAGTACCTACTTAATCCCTAATGAAAAATGATGAGGTTAAGATATTTTATTCTCCCTCACCCTCCCTCCACTATTCTATTTCGGTCCGTTCTATTATCTCCTCCTGTTTAGCTTTATACCCTTAAATATGTCTACACCTCATTAGCTCAAATGATACCCTCTGAATGCTAACTATTAAAGATGACTGAAGAGCACTCTTTACTTCCATCTCCTTTTCTCAGATTTGTGTATTTTCCCGTTGTCAGGTCATCTAACCTTTCCATTCTGTTCTACTGCATAATCTCCAAATTAGTTTTAACCTAAACAGATAAAATGCTCATAACCAGTTCTTTTGCTGTAGTTATTCCAGTTATCTCGGTGGACCAAAGTTTGTTTTTGACTAGATTCCTCTAGAAGGGTTCATGGAATATTATTTTTAAATTTCTTACATCTAAAACTCATCTTTTCTTTTTTTTCTAATTGACAACGAAATCCTTGAGTCAAACTTATTCTTCTTAAGGATTTTGTCAGTGTTCTCTCATATTGACTGATGATTTGATATGAAGCAGCCAAAATGTCTTCTTTTATAAGTAAGTTGATCTTTTTAACCAGGCTGTCCAAAAAGTTCTGTATATCTGAAGTCCGATGACCATACTGGGATATCTCGCAAGGCTGGCCATGCTGCGTTAGCTTTCTCTGGATGTATGGTGTGTCCTTTCATTCTGTAGATTCGAGTTCTCTCATTTCTGAAAACTTTATTGATTTATACCTTTAAATTTTTTGTTTTCTATACTATTTGTTTCCCTGTTTAGGGAATTTTCGTACTTTCACTTTTAACTTTGCCTTTATTTCCTTGATGGTTTTTATTTTTTCCTGAGCTCAGATTTTTTTTTCCCCCTATCGGCTTGCCATCTGTTCCCTGAGCTCCTGTACTGCTGATCTGTGCTCCAGTTCTTTATAAGGCGGATTAACTTTTTTTTTCAATTTGTGAAATATCTAGTTATAATTTCATTTGTTCTGTGCCAGTATTTTTCTATAGTGAATGCTGTTCATCATCTTTCTGTCTTTTTCATGTTTCTTCATCATTTTTGTTACAGTGATGTTTGACTAGATCTTGAATGGGCCTGTTTTTTGAATTCTCGATTCTGAAGGCAGTGTCTCCTGGGCTAGTTATCTGGAGATTCATTCAGAGGAGACGAGCCGCGTGCAGGGGAACTGCAGCGCTCTTCCCTTTTCGGAGACTGTGCAGTGCGCACACAGGAAGTGGGGAGGTATCCTTCAGCTTCTCTCGCTCCTCAACCAAAAGAGATAGGCAGCTGCGAGCTGTTCACAGTGTGGAGTCTCTCTCTTGCCCGCCACCGCAGGTCAGCCTGCTCCCCGCGAATATCACTTGTGTGAATCCTCATTCAGTCCAGCCTCCTCTGCATCTTGGAATCAAACTGGATCCAGTAAAACTCCTGCCACCAGCTCATGTACTCACTGCCACTATTTCAAACAAAACAGTTTGGTTTTGAACCCCAGGGTGTATCTCTAACCTTGGGAAATGTGATTTGCTTGTTGTTTCTTTCTCTTCCCAAGATCTGCAGCTGCAAGTTCAATCTTTCAGAAACCCTTTCCCTTTATTTTCTAGCTTGGGGTTTCAGACATCTAATTTCTTCAAACAGAGTTTGCATTTCTGTTTCTTCTTCTCCTGGGTGCTTGGAATAATTTTCCAGGGGAAGATGGAGAAAGACCAACTTTACCATGTTCAAATCTTAAGTTCTATTTTTTTTTCCTCCAAAAAAAACAGCTTTATAATTTCTTTGAATATAAAGTGTCATGGTTCTTCCAAAATCCAGACAGTACAGAAAAGGGTGCGGAAGAAACAACTAAAAAGCTATTACCTGAAACCTCATTAATCTAAAGTAATCCCTGTTAACATATGAGCACAGATCCTGATGCATATAAATCGACCTTTTCCCATGTTTTTTTAATACTTAAAACTGCATATTTTCTGGGAAATACAGATCTAAATTATAATTTTAATAGCTACATGATATTCACAAGACGTTCCCTTTACCTAGAGTATCATGAGACCTTAAATGCTTAAACTTTAAAATAAACAATCCCGTAAACCAGAAGTCATGCCCCTTAAAGATAAAATTTTCCACATTTTAGTTTCCTTATAAATCAGAAAAAATGATGGGGTTATTCTACCAGCTCTTAGAAATAAAACAAGCAGACATAGGTCTTTAAAAGCTAGGTAACTAAGGCTTCTTTTTAAAAGTTACTGTTTCCATGACCTTTGTTCCCTGTATAATACACTGTGTTTTCCTGGAATTTCATTTACAAGACAGGGAAGATCCAAACAACCAAATCGTCCAAGTCTTACACCAAGGATGCACCATCTCTACAGGTTGCTCATCAGGAGGACAGTCAAGAGAATTACAGACTGCTCGTACACCTGAGATGAGTCGTACTACAGTGCCAAACACCGGCTTGTGTGTCACTGCCTGAGTCTGGGGGTTTTCATTAAACTGTCTTTTCCAATGCATTTCCTTAATAGACTTAGAGCTATACAAACATTGAACCCCAAGCCGACTGTAGCTGTAAGGAAAAGACAGAAAACATTCTGTTTCTTTTCTGAGCAAACCACAGACAATTTTTTCAATGGAACATCCCCTACACAAATGAGCAAACCTCCAGATGGCAGAGAGTGGCATGTGCCAAGGAACAACAATTTTAAGTGAATGTTATTTTAAAAATATTCCAACAAGTATGTGAAGGTAGCCTATACGTAAGGATATGCCACCTACAGAACTGGGTAACCCTGGATTCAGCAATAAGCAGTCAGGCACAACAAGAACTGGAGCTGGAAAAGGCCAGTAATCGGCCTCCAGTGATTTATTAACAGTAATCAAACCACCACCAACAATAATAGCATGTAACATCTGGGTGTTTACTATGTACTAAGGAATATCTAATTCTCACATCAACCCTATAATGTAGGAACTGTTATTATTCTTCCTAATTACAGATCTGAAAACAGAGACCCTACTTGTCAGCCACACAGTTAGTAAGTGGAGGTGTGTAATGTGGACCCAGGGCTCTGTGACCCCCAAGGCCCATACCTGTCCATCACTGCATGTACTGCCTCATGCACTACACCAGCCATGGGAACTCAGAAGAGGGGTCAGTGGTTTGACTGAAGAAGGCAGAAAAGGCAGGCAAGACTTGGGTAGCAAAAAGGCAGAGAAAGGCCCATGTGAGCAAAAGCACATAGGAGAAGAGAGGCAGAGTCTTTGACGGCCATGTGGATAATGCTAATTACACCCCACCCCCCACTCTCCAATCCCCGCAAAAAAAAAAAAAATCGATCTGGCAAGATGGTGTTACAGAAACTGTAAGACAAGATATGTGAGAGACAAAGACAGAAGTCTAGTCCCAGCTCTGCCTCTCATCATTATGTGGCTTGAGGTTAGTCACTTACAATTCTGGTCCTCAGTCTAGTATGTCAAATAAGAAATGTAATGGTACAAAAAAAGAAAAGTATAAGCCATACCCCTGATGAACATAGATGCAAAAATCCCCAACAAAATATTAGCAAACCGAATTTAGCAGTACACTAAAAAGATCGTACACCGTGATCAAGTGGGATTTATTCCTGGGGTGCAAGGTTGGTTTAATTTCTGCAAATCACTTAACTTGATATACACTATAAACAAAATGAAGGATAAAATAATCATATGATCACATCGATAGATGCAAAAAAGCCATTTGTCAAAATCCAGAATCCATTTATGATAAAAACTCTCAGCAAAGTAGGGAACAGAGGGAGCATGCCTAAATATAATAAAGGCCATATGTGACAAACACACAGCTAGCATCATACTCAATGGTGAAAAGCTGAAAGTTTTTTCTTTAAGATCAGGAACAAGATAAAGATGTCTACTTTCACTACTTTTCTTCAGCATAGTATTAGAAGGCCTAGCCACAGCAATCGGACAAGAAAAAGAAACAAAAGGCATCCAAATTGGAAAGGAAGACGTTAAACTGTCATTATTTGCAGATGATATGACATTATAGAGAGAATCGTAAAGACTTCACCAAAAAACTATCAGGACTAACAGATGAATTCATTAAAGGAGCAGGATACAAAATTAATATTTAGAAATTGGCTGTATTTTTATACACCAATAATTAACTATTAGACAGAGAAATTAAAAAAAAAATCCCATTTACAATTGCATCAAAAAGAATAAAATACCTGGGAATAAATTTAATCAAGGAGGTAGAAGACCTGTATTTGGAAAATTGTAAGACACTGAAGAAAGAAATTTAAGAAGATAAAAATAAATGGAAGGATAAATAGCGCTCATGGATAGGAAGAATTAACATTGATAAAATGTCCATACTATCCAAAGCAATCCACAGATTCAATGCAATCCCAATCAAAATACCAATGGCATTTTTCACAGAACTAGAAAATACACTTCTAAAATTTATATGGAACCATAAAAGACCCCGAATAGCCAAAGCAATCCTGAGAAAGAAGAACAAAGTTGGAGGCATCACGCTACCTGATATCGAACTGTAGTACGAGGCTAGAACCATCAGAACAGCATGGTACTGGCATAAAGACACACATACAGATCAATGGAACAGAACAGAGAGCCCAGAAATAAACCCATGCCTACATGGTCAATTAATCTATGGCAAAGGAGGCAAGAATAGAAGGGGTAAAGACAGTCTCTTCAACAAATGATGTTGGGAAAACTGGACAGATACATGCTAAACAATGAAACTAGACCACTTTCTTATACCACCAAATACAAGAATAAACTTAAAATGGATTAAAGACTTACATATACGACCTGAAATCATAAAACTCCTAGAAGAAAACACAGGCAGTAAACTCTGTGACACCGCTCTTAGTAATATTTTTTGTATATGTCTCTTAGGGCAAAGGAAACAAGAAAAGATAAACAAATGGAACTCCATCAAACTAAAACATTTTTGCACAGGTAAGGGAATCATCCACAAAACGAAAAGACAATCTACTGAATGGCAGAAGATATTCGCCAATGATAAGAGGTTAATATCCAAAATAGATAAGGAACTCATACCACTTCACTCACACTCACACACACACACACACACGAATCCAATTAAAAAATGGACATAGGACGTGAATAGACATTTCTCCAAGAGGACATACAGATGGACAACTGATGTATGAAAAGATACTCAACATCACTAATCATCAAGGAAATGCAAATTAAAACCACAATGAAATATCACCTCACACCTGTCAGAATGGCTATCCTCAATAAATCAACAAACAAGTGTTGGCGAGGCTGTGGAGGAAAAAAGCAAACTCCCGTGCACTGTTTGTGGGATCATAAATTGGTGCAGCCACAATGGAAAACAGTCTGGAGGATCCTCAAAAAATTAAAAATAGAACTACCATATGACCCAGCAATTACACTTCTGGGTATTTATCCAAAGAAGTCTAAAACACTAATTCGAAAAGATATATGCACCCCTATGTTCATTTTAGCATTGTTTACAATAGGCAAGATATGGAAGCAACCTAAGTGCTCATCAATAGACAATTTGATAAAGATGTGCACATAGACAATGGAATATTATTCAGCCATAAGAAGAAGAGAATCTTGAGACAACATGGATGGACCTAGAGAATATTATGCTAAGTGAAATAAGTCAGAGAAAGGCAAATACCACCATGATTTCACTGACATGTGGAATCTAAAAAACAAAATAAATGGACAAACAAAACAGAAACAAACTCTTAGACACAGAGAACTAATCGATGGTTGCCAGATGAGAAGGCAGTTTGGGAGCTGGGTGAAAAAGGTGAAGGGATTAAGAAGCACTAACTGGCAGTTATAAAAACAGTCACGGGGATGTAAAGTACAACACAGGGAGGAACGTAGTTAATAATATTGTAATAACTACATATGGTGCCAGATGGGCACTAGATTTATCGGGGTGATCACTTCATAAGTTACATAAATGCATAATCGCTATGTTGTATACTTGAAATTAATATATTGTACGTCAACTGTAATTGAAAAATAAAAAATATTTTGAAGAAAGAAAGGTAATGGGCTATCAGGTTCAGGTTTAGGGAACATAACAATATCTGATATCTTTTATAATTTGCAATCTTTTACAATAGATTTCCTATTGTAAGGATGATACAAAGTAGCTATTCGATCAGCAAATTTGGCTTGTCATTTGTTCATTCATTTCAACCAATATTTATAGAGCACTTTTTAAGCAGTAAATCTATGATGAGTGCTGAAGTTGTAGAAATAAAAATACGGATCCTATCTTCTGGAAGCTAAATATAGGATAGAAAAATAAACAAATAATTACAACACTTTGTGAATGTTTAACCATAAAAGCTTGTACAGAGTGTGACTGAAAAGTGACTGATTAACTCTGCCCAAGGGGTTGGGGGGAAATCACAAAAGTTTTCAGAAGAGTGATGCCTGCTGAGGTAACTCTTGAGGAAATGTAGGGTTCCGCCATGTTCTAGAAAGAGAAGATATTTTGTGCAAACGCAGGTAGGTGTAAAGCCACCAGGGACATTCAGAAACATCAGATGGCTAAGTGTGGTGGAGACGGAAGATTCCACAGTTGATGACTGCAGAGGGGGCAGGGTCAGGTGATAGAGAGCCTAGGTCACTGGCAGGTCTCAGCAGTTAACAGTGCTGCAGTCAGGTGAGCACTCAGGTGCCCAGCTATGAATACTAGGCTACAACAATAAAACGGATTCCAAACACCAGCAGCTTGCACAGCCATGAGCTGCTCCTACATTCCTGGCTCTGACCATGGCCAGTGCTGGAGTGAGTGACTGCGTCTACAGGACAAGGAAAGCAGTGTGGCCAGGGACCGGGGAGTTGATGTCTGGAAGATCGTGCCAAAGGCGGGTGGATTCAGTGGCGGCTACTGAGGCCAGAGGCACCCATCACAGGTTTAAGGAACTGAGGACATTCCACGAGCAGGAGACAAAACTCAGCAACGGTCATAACAGCATTTTCACACATCTCTAGGACTCCACATGAACAAAGAGAGCTAAAATGGCGTGGGGACCCCAACGAGCAGAACTATAACTGGCTGGTAGAAGTCACGGGAAGGTCTGAGCTTAGTGTACAGGAGAATTACACCTGTGACAGCCTCTGCAGGTGGCATTCTCGATAACGTTTCTCTTCCCCGCTTTCCCCCCCGACCGCAGTAGGGACCATGGGCGCCCAGTGCTGCAAGCTCTTCTGAAGCAGAGCAAGGCACACAGGACCCCTGGCCAGTGGGACCCAAGGGAAAATCTACTGACGGGGAGGGGACAGGGATCTTACAGGCAACTGCTTCCTCCCTGTTCAAAAGTGTCCCTCCCTGAGGCCATGTCCTATAAGTACGTGACACTTGAAGACAGAGCTACCGCCTTGCATCCTGGGGGATCTTACAGGCAACTGCTTCCTCCCTGTTCAAAGAGTGTCCCTCCCTGAGGCCATGTCCTATAAGTGCGTGACACCTGAAGACAGAGCTACCGCCTTGCATCCTGGTAGACAAGTTGCCCCAAAGCTGCTGAATTAACCGCCCTAAAACCTCTCCTCCATCTTGTAATATGAGAAAAGTCAGTTGCTTTCTAGTTTCTCAGGTACGGCTAAGGGTCCTGACTGACACAGTCTAGGGCTCAGAGATGAACCAAGACTGAGCAACGCGCCTGCCCAGAAAGGTCCTCACTAGGGCGTGGCAGGGACTCTGGGTGGGGTCGAGCCCCGGGAAATGTTCCTACCCCAAGGTTTTACAGGCTGTTTTACTACTGTGCCTTCTCATAATTTTACTCAGCACCACAAAAATACATTCAAATAGGAAAGAAAGGATTAAGTGGAAATAAAATACTGTATATTTGGTTAAAAGGGAAGACAGAAGGCAAAATGTAAAGTACAGAAAAGAGCCTTTGGCTTAAAAAGGAAAAAAAAGTAAAACAATTTTATCTGCAAATTTGTGAATGATGCTCCAAAGTTTAAAGATTGAAAAAAAAAAAGAAAAGAAAAAAGGCTCATGAGGACAGAATAGAGCTGAAGAAAAAAAAAAAAAAAGAAAAGAAAAGAAAAGAAAAAAGGCTCATGAAGACAGAATAGAGCTGAAGAGGTCTGAAGCAAGTACAGGGTAGGGGGGAAGGACAAGCAGTAAAAATAAGAAATCTCAGTTTCTGACGGTAGCCAACACTAAGTTATTCAGAAAATAACTTTTAATGGAAAGTTGGATCATTATAAAAATTCCTGGCTTGACAGGAATCCCACTACCTATGGTTAAAATAAGAAAACTGACAAAATATGTCTGTTATAAACAAAAAATGTCAAGCCTGGGCTGCCCAGATGAAATGCTAGAATTCCATCCTTTGCGGAGAGCTTGCGTGGTCTTAAGCTTGATGAACGTTTTTATTCTTTCTATCTCTCTCCTGGGAGACTGCTTTCTGTGGCCATCGCTCCTTTTCAGTGGACTCCCAATTTCACTCAGTATTTACTGAGTCCTAAATATGTGCAATGAAATATGCTGCATGCAAAAGATTAAAAATTGAGCAAGACACAGTGCTTACTGCGCTCAAGAACATTACAGCTGATTGGAAAGGACAAGACAGAGCAGAAGGGGTGACTTCATTGTGCTGGCAGGTGTAAGGGGGGGGTCAGGTGGGAGGGGGTGTTTGGGACGGGCCTTGAAGGGCGGGCAGGATTTTGAGAGGCGAAAAAGGCAAAGAGGGGATTATAACCCAAATAAATCCCACGGTTAAGCAAGCAAGGAATGAGTTTTTTCCCCCCTAACACATAGTCAAATACTAGAAACAGATAACACTTTCAGTTGTAGTGTAAACTGGTCCATTTGTAAAGGGCCGTTATAGCAGTACGAACACAAAGTTTATTAAATGTTCGTGCTCTTTGATTTAGCAGTTCAAGTTACACATATATTCCCTAGAGAAAAATGATGGTATTTTGTACCATGTTCATATACTGCATACTCAAAAATAAAAGCGTAGGAAAATTTTAAGAATAATTATGGTACAGGAGAAAACATTTGGTTATACAGTTATATGGATGTTCTCTACAACATTGTTTATAACAGTCAAATGTTGCCACCAAGTAAGTAGTTAAATATTATCTCTAGACAATGTAATACTACTACATGTTGTACATTGATTGACATGGAATGTGTTCACATAAGTTTTAAAAGCAGGTTTCAGAACAATGAGCTGCGAGAGGCCATCACTTGTGGGTTTTTTTGTTGTTTTTTGGGGGAGTGGGGGTTAAATGTATGTATATATATCCAAAGAAAAATGACAGGAAGGATATGCAACAACAACAACAAAAATCAGTGATTTTTTCTAAGTAGTAAAATAACAGCTGATCTTTATTTTTCTTATCTGTATTTTCCAGTTTCTAGAGTGAACATGTATCGTTTTGTACTAAAAAATAAAAACATGGAATTATGCACATTTTCCAAGATATTTTAATAAAAACTTAGTCACTATTCCACAAAATTGTTGTGCGATGCAATGTTTTGTGAGGTGACAGTGAATGCCATTGCTCAGTCATCTTTGCACACTTCCTTGAAAGGGTAGAAATAACGATGGGAGAAAGGACAGGAAGGCAGACTGAGCAGAGCCCAATCTCTGTATTTCATTTTGGTTTCAACGCGGATTGTGGGAGACCTCTCCCGAGACTTTTACTTCAAACCCCGCCTTACTCAACAGTGAGTGGCTGTCTCTCTATTATGGATTGCTCTTCAGCCTCCCAATCCTTAAATATTTTCTGATCATCTTCGAAGGGAAGTATGCCCTCTGCCTTTCAATCTCTTTTAGGAAACAGATTGGCAAATATTAGATTAAAATTTTAGGGAAGTCTGGCTGCCAGTCCAGATCTCAGCTTATTCTGAAAGTCAGTGACTCTTCAATGGGGCCTTGAAGTTCTCCTAGTGGGTGATGACAACAGATCCAAAAAGGACAGGCCTTTCTTTTGTCCTTGCAGGCAAATGACAATCAATTCCTTAGCTTCTCATCTTTAAGACTAAGAACCACATCATAGTAACCTGTTAATTGAAACAGGGCTGACAGCACTGACCTATAAAATTTGATGTTCATAAACTAAATTAGATGTTACTACAGTTAAGTAGTGTTTAAAAAAAAACTTGTAGCCCACAGTAAGAAAAACATGTTACATCATGAACCAGAATATAAGACACACATTAACGGAAACACAAGTTTCATAATATGCATTCTGACTACACATGAGGCACGCTGTTATTTTATATTCCATCTTATTTTAAAGTCACCTAGAGTAGCTTTTAAGATAGCTGCACGTTTTGACCTTCCTCCCACTGAGGTGGGGATCTGTGTCCCCTCCCCTTGAATCTGGGCAGGATCGTGTCTGCTTCAGTCAACAGAGAACCTCACTCTCTAGACACTTCCTTTAGGAGCCCTCTCTTTTGGAACAGAGGCACCACGCCGAGCTGTCCAAACCACGTGGAGGGGCTCTATATGGTCTCTCTGGTCAACAAGCCCACCTGATCCCACCAGTTTTCAAGGCACCCAGCCCAGGAACCAGACATGTGAGTGTAAGAGCCTCCAAACGACTCTAATTCACAACCATTGGGGTTACTCCCTGCCATCTGAGTCCCCCAGCATCGAGGAACAGAGACAAGCCCCTCCCTACCATGTCCTGTCCAAATTCCTGGTCTAGAATCCATGAGCATAATAAAATGGTTGGTGTTTAATGCCACTAAGTTTGGGGCAGTTTGTTACACAGCAATAATATCTGGACCGAGAGTGCTGGGCGTCACCTGCAGAACAGATGTCATGGCCCACTGGCAGGCCTCTTGACCAACACTGATTCAGTGGATACTGATTCAATACCTGCATTCAACCCTGCAAAGCTAGGGTTCCCCTGAGTCTGTGCATACTGGGTTTGAAATTTTGTAACTGGGAAGGATGGGATGGGTAGAGTGCAGTAAGGCAGACGGGGGGTGTTTGGCCCCATCAAAACAGGCCCACATCCAAAAGGCTTGAGACTCACTGAGGCCAAACTCTGAAGTGCAAAAGTGGGTCATGTTGTTCTGGTCTGAGGCTCAAGGTCTTCCCAACCTCCTAAGATGGTCCAACGTCCCTGTGCAACTCTTTGCCAAAACAGATACCTAAGGTGCCCAGGCCCCACAAAAATGTTTCGGGCTAAAGGCTATTAACTCCCATCTACCTTCGTTGCTGTCAGCTCTGTCTACAGTTTCAAACTTTTGTGTTAATGGATAACTTTCATCTAAATATAAAACTCAGATTAATCTGTTAAGGATTACCAGATTCTTAAAAAAAAAAAAAAAAAAAAAAACCAGGGGGGGGGGGGGGGGGGGGGGGTTGACAGGGGAAAACATTTAAATCATTTCTTCAATTAAAAAAATAAATTAATTAAAAAAATAAAAATAAAAAAAAGATGGGAGAGGGAATGAGAAGCATTTCTGGTAGACGGAGAGTGTCCAGCGGGCCTGGGGCCAGAGACCTCAACCTTGATTAGCTAATGTGGCTTTTGGTTTCTTTCTTTAAAAGTTACTAGTTATGCTAATATTAGAGTACTCGTCCCGAGGAAAAAACCAGGAAATTCAAGACTGTGATAGGACCCCCAGGAAGGACAGCTGGAATGGGAGTACGGAGGGAACCCCCCTAG
>NW_006430726.1:4250644-4251763 GCF_000325575.1 Pteropus alecto | reverse complement strand
CTCCTCATCAAAGTAGGTCACCGTAAGGAACTGGCCTTAAATCAGATCCAGGACTTATGGTGTGAAAAGCGTATTTATATTACATTCTCAGTGACCACCAAAAAGCAAGGACACACACCTCTCTGAGCCTGAGACAATGAAAGAAAAGACCAGCCAGAAAAAACTGGAAACCACTGAAAAAGTTTAAGCTAACTTAATTCATTTAGTCACAGCATGTCCTCCCCTGACCCGTAAAAAAAAATGTTCTACTATTACATCAGATAAATCTTGTTTGGTTTTTTGTTTGTTTCTAATCTGAGTGTGCTGTTGTTCAATGCATTCTTTAATGTGTAGTGCACACAGGTCATTCGTTTCTGAAAAACTGTCATCGAGGGCAGCTGGTAAGCTAAAGCCACTGTTCAAAGAGGTGCCAACCACCACCACAGTGGCAGCAGCCCCACTGGCACATTTAGGCCAACAAGCACCAGCGTGAGATATACTAGAAGCAGAGAAACTAGAATGAGTCCCGAGTTTTGTCTGGCACGTAGGTTCCCAGTAAGAACCCGTAGAATGAAATGCATGGACAAACAGGCTGGGAAATGTGGAGCAACTGGGGAAGACTGAATACAAACACACTTCTTTTTACCTTTTCTACCATGGATAGAGAAAAGCAAAAGGAAAGTTGACAAAAGCCTAAGCAGAAACAAAAGCCTAAGCAGGGTGAATAGACTGGACTGTGCCGCATAGAAATTAGCTGGTCCCTAAACAACTCTGTTCATCTGCATGGAACTTGGCTTAGGCCAAACTAAGGGCCTTGTGACTTCAGAAAGATTCGAGATGAGCTGACAAAGGAAAGTCACCCATTAGGGAGACAAACAGCAAACTTCCTGAGTGGAAATTTCATACAGTTCAACAGAACACATGTCAGGCACTGTGGTAGGGATGCAAGACACGGTCCCTCCCTTGACCAAGGAAGTCATGGTCCAGGGGAGAGAACGACAAGCAGACAGTGATGAAATGGTGCGCCACCTGCTAAGCTAGACGCGAGCACAGACCAGACAGTTCAAGAACGATGCTTCAGAGAAGTGATCTCGGACCTCACTCTTGAAGAACAAGCAGGTGTTAGCAGGGTGGGCGGGG
>NW_006430726.1:4234247-4250597 GCF_000325575.1 Pteropus alecto | reverse complement strand
GTACAGGAAGAAATACTATAAGAAAAGACCCAATGACCAATCTTTGCTTGGAATCCTGCGCGAATGCTGCTCTCCACGGGCTCCGAGGCATCTCTGAAGGCTTGTGGCGAGCTGGTTCCAGTACACCTTCAGATCCAGCTACCCCGGACCCCTGGGCAGACAAAACGTCACCTTTCTTTAAGGTTATCACTGCCATTCTGCTAACATGCTTCACTCTCTCTCAACTCTCCCTCTTTCTCTGAATATTCTAGCACTTCCCCGAACATTTGGGACACGCCATCCCATCTCCACCAACATGCTGCCAGCAACCTAGTGGTATCAACGTCCACATAAATAACCCGTCCAGCAACTTCGACAAGTTCCAACACAATCCTGTGATTTTCACCTCCACCCTACCTCACTCCAGCCCGTCAGCCAGGACTGTCCCACGTTGGAAACGCTAAACTCCAACATCCTACTCTCTATCCTGCCAGTTTTCAGGGACCTTTATTCCTCCTCTTACAATTCTCTCACTTCCAATTTTTTCACTCTACTTTCTTCCCAATTCTCCACCTTTCCCATCCTGTACCGACTGCATGATCCATTACTTGAACCGCCTCTCCAGACAAAGTTTTACCCTCTCATTCCACTTTCTACCCTCCCACCCCTCTTCTTTGCCTTTCCAACACAATATCTGGCAAAGCTACCTGCTCCAGTCAACGCAACCGTTCGCTCCTTCATTTCTACACCTGGGCTGCTAGACACTGCTGGAAAAAAACCACACAGCCTTGTAGACTGAGGCCCCCAAACACTCGTGGTCTCCACCCCCAGCTAGAAATCTTTCGGTGAGCCCCAGAGAGCTCTCATTCCCCATCTCCTTCCCTGTTTAGTGATGTCCTCAAGGTTTGTACCCCCTCACTCTTGGGACTGACCTCCTCACTATTTCACAATGAAAAAGGAGGCAATCAGGCAATAACTCCTTAAAACGTATGCCCACGCCTAACCTACAAGAACAGCAGTGTTCATCCCCACGCCCACTCCTTTCCTTTCAGTATTTCTAAAAGCAACACCCTTCCTCTCGCCCAGGATAATCCTACTACCCAGGCCCGCCTATTCGAGGGTCCCAACAACAGCCCCCTCTGTCCTAATCATCACTCTCTCCTCTACCACTGTCCCTTTAGCATGTGAACATGCTCACATATCTCTCATTTGACAAAACCTTCCCTTGACTCATTAGATATAAATCCATGACATGGTACCCTGCTGTAGAGCCTTTTGGAAAAGGCAGCCTCGGCTGGTTTATTCTAGTTGATATGATAGGATCTGTCACAGACACACCATAAAACCACTCCCAATACCCAGATACTGCCGCCTGGACTGTGGACTGATGCCGGGGCTAAAAGGACAGCAGACTGGCAGGGGCGACGTGGTGCCTGAACAGTGCAGCAGGGGTGAGAACTGGACCCAACCAGGTTCTCTCGAAGGAAAAATATGAAGCACTCATGTGGTCTGGACCAACTCTGAAATCTAGCCGTTCTTCTCCATAAATTTGCTGTATTCTCAACTAAAAAGATGTGAGACAGACCTCGAGTGGCTGAATAACACTGTCAGAACATGCTACCCAGGATTTAAAACTCACTGCTTGGTAACCAAGATGGTAATAATTGTTTCAGGCAAAAATCATCAGTGGATGATAAAACTAGTTAGTGAAAGTTTAATGAGGAAAAGCTTAGCTACATAGTCTCAAAATATCTACCCACAAGATATTCATTAAGTTCAAAGGGGATAATAGTGAGGGAACCCAGCAGACACCATCTTAATCAAGGAGTCATAGTGATCAGCACCAGCAGTGGAATGACCACGTGCCCTCTGCTATGGCACGCAGAAGAGGTAACATCGTTTCTGTACTATTCCTGCCAAAAATGCATAACCTGAATCTATCATGAGAAAACAGCAGATAAACCTAAAATAAAGAAAATTCTACAAAATAACTGGCCTGTACTCTTCAAAAAGGCCTAGAATCCAAAAAACAAACATCGACGAATTGTCTCACATTGAAGACTAAGGTACATGATAACATGGGTGATCTTTGATTGGATCTTAGATTAGAAAATTATTTTTTCTTTTGTTATAAAGAAAATTAGTGGGGCAACTGGTGAAATTTGAGTAACATGGCTTTGATAACTATTATTGATAACAGAAAACATCGTTGTTTTTAAGAAATACACACTGAGGTATTTAGTGGTCAAGGAGCATCATGTCTGCAACTTACTTTCAAATGGATTCAAAAATAATAATATGGGTCTACAGCCATGCCACCCTGAACGTGCCTGATCTCGTCTGAGCTCAGAAGCTAAGCAGGGTCGGGCCTGGTTAGTACTTGGATGGGAGACCACCTAGTAATACCAGATGCTGTAGGAGTTAAAAATAATAAAAATAAAATAATAATAAGAAGAAGATGACGACAACGACGACGACTACAGATAGGGAATACATGATAAAAGCGCACAGAAAAAAGGTTAACATTTGGGCAAAATCTGTATGAAGAGTACGCAGGGATTCTTTGGACTGTCTATTTTTTCAACTTTTCTTTAAGTCTGAAATTATTTCAAAATTTTGAAATAGTTTTGCTTTTTTTTTCTTTTAAGCCCCAAATTGTGGAAAGCACGAAGAGAAATCCAAAACTGTGGTGAGGACCTGAAAATGCCACTCTCCGTCTCTGGCAGACTGGGTACATCACAAACACACAGGAATGGAATTAATAAGCTTTATTTAACTGATACTTTAGAACTTTACACCTGAGATAGAATATGTATTATCTGCAAATGACCAGAGACATTTAAATAAGTGGGCAATTATGCCAAAACAAAACAAAACAAAACAAAACAAAACAAAAAAACCAAGAACGAGCCCAAACAACCTAACTCTTCATATTTAAAAAACTAGAAAAGAACAAATAAAACCTAAAATCAGCAGAAGGAAAGAAATAATCAAAATTAGAGCAGAATTAAATGAAATTGAAAAAAAAAGAAGAAAAAATAAATGCACCGAAGAGCTGGTTCTTTGAGAAGTTTAATAAAATTAACAAACCCCTGGCTAGATTCACTAAAGAAAAAAGAGAAAGGACACAAATAAATAAACTCAGAGATGAAAGAGAAGTTATGACAGACACCACAGAAATACAAAGGATCATACAAGAATACTATGAAAAAGTATATAACACCAAATTTAATGACCTAGAAGAAGTGGAGAACCTTTCCAGACTGAATCAAGAACTGGAAAATCTAAATAGACTGATCAGCAGTAAGGAAATTGAAACAATCATCAAAAAACTACCAAAAAGTAAAAGCCCAGGACCAGATGGCTTCACCAGTGAATTCTACCAAACATTCAAAGAAGATTTAATACCTATTCTCCTCAAACTCTTCCAAAAAATCAAAGAGGAGACAATACTTCTTAACTCATTTTATGAGGCCAATATTACCCTGACACCAAAACCTGGTAAAGATAACACACACGCACATACAAAAACTATAGACCAATATCTCTCGTGAACACAAATGCAAAAATCCTAAATAAGTTACTAGCGAACCAAATACAGCAACATATTAAAAAGGTTATACCCCACGATCAAGTGGGCTTCATCTCAAGGGCAAAGGGACGGTTCAATATATGCAAACTGATTAATGTGATACACCACATAAACAAATCAAAAAATAAGAATCATATGATCACATTGATAAATGCAGAAAAGCCTTTGACAATTTACGATCAAACTACTTAACAAAATGGGTATAGGAGGAAAGTACCTTAACATGATAAAAGCCATATATGACAAACTCTCAGCCAGCATTATACTTAATGGTGAAAAACTAAAAACCTTCCCTCCAAGATCAGGAACAAGGCAAGGCTATCCACTATCACCACTGTCATTCGATATAACCCTGGAGTGCAATCAGGCAAGAGAAAGATATAAAAGGCACCCAAATAGGAAATGAAGAAATCAGACTGTCATTATTTGCGGATGACATGATTCTCTATACAGAAAACCCTAAAGACTCCACGAGAACACTACTAGAAACAATAAGCAAATACAGTGAAGTCTCTGGATACAAAATCAATGTTCAAAAATCCACAGCGTTCCTATACTCTAATAATAAAGCATCAGAAAAAGAAGTAGAAAATACAATTCCTTTTGCAATTGCAACAAAAAGAATAAAATACCTAGGATTAAATCTAACTAAGCATGTGAAGGACCTAAGTTAAAATGACTTTATTACCCTAAAGCATTATACAGATTTAATGCAACCCCCATCAAAATCCCATTGGCATTTTTTAAAGAAATAGGACAAAAAACATCAAATTTGTATGGAAGCACGAAAGACCCGAAATCGCCAAAGCCATCCTGAGAAAAAAGAACAAGGCTGGAAGCATCACTCTGTCCAACATCAAAGTGACAATAATCAAAACGGCATGGTAGCGGCAGAGAAACAGAGACACAGACCAGTGGAACAGAATCAAGAGTCCAGAAGTAAACTCATATTTCTGTGGGTAAATAATTTTCGACAAAAGAGCCAAAAACATACAGTGGAGAAAAGAAAGCCTCTTCAATAAATGGTGCTGGGAAAACTGGAAAGCCACCTCCAGAAGAATGAAATCAGACTGTTGTCTATCAGCACACACCAAAATTAACACAAAATGGATTAAGGACCTGAATACAAGACTTGAAACAATTAATGGCATAAAAGAAAACATAGGGACTAAACTCATGGGCCTTGGATAAAGAGGATTTTATGAATTTGATCTCAAAGGCAAGGGAAGTAAAAGCAAAAATAAATGAATGGTACTACATCAAACTATAAAGCTTCTGCACAGCAAAAGAAACCATCAACAAGGTAAAGAGAAAACTATTTGAATGGGAAAATATATTTGCAAGCAACGCCTCCAATAAGGGCCTAATATCCAAAACATACAAAGAACTCATGCAACTCAACAACAACAACAACAACAAAAAAACAAACCAATTAAAAAATGAGCAGAGGACCTGAACAGACACTTCTCCCAAGAAGACATACAAAGGGCCAACAAACATATGAAAAGATACTCAACATCACCAGCTATTAGGGAAATGCAAATCAAAACCACAATGAGATACCATCATCAACAGGACAAGTAATAACAAGTGCTGGAGAGGATGCGGAGAAATAGGAACCCTCATACACTGCTGGTGGGACTGCAAACTGGCACAGCCACTATGGAAAACAGTATGGAGGTTCCTCAAAAAACTAAGAATTGATCTACCATATGATCCAGCAATCCTTCTACTGGGTATTTAGCCCAAAGACTTGAAAACATATATCTGAAAAGATATTTGCACACCAATGTTCACAGCAGCATTATTCACAGTGGCCAGGACATGGAAGCAACCGAAGTGTCCAATGATAGATGACTGGCTAAAGAAGTTGTGGTACATATATACAATGTCACCATAATAAAAATACATAAACAGGATAAAATGAATGAATGAATGAATGAATGAAGGGGCAATGATGCGCCCCTTTCTCTGACTCATTCCTGACTTTCAGGGCAGCTCCATTTGTGGTGTGGATCACCACAGCACCTGCAGAGTACCAGGAGAAAGTAGAAAGAAGAGAATCCTGACCACAGGGACTCCAAAGAAATCCCCTCGCCCAAGACCTCCAAAGACCCAAGAAGAGCCCTCAAAATCTTTATTATAAACATTTTCAAACATATACAAAAATGGAAAAAAGTATAAAAGACCTCCATATAGCCATCATCTAGACTCAATAATTATTATAATTCTGATAGGCTTGCTACACATCCATCCTTTTTTCACTATAGTAGTATATTCTAAGGCCAATATAGCATTTTTCACTCCCAATGATAGATGGTGTGTGTGTGTGTGTGCGCGCGCGTGTGTGTGTGTGCGCGCGCGCGCACGTGCAGAGACTTTTCTTCCCAATCACAATTCTATTACTACAACTAACAAAACTTTATAATAATCCCTTGATATCATCCATCACGCATACAAATTTCCCTGCTACAAGGGCTCTTATCTCCCAAGCATCTCAGCCTGCAGGTAGAGGGCAGCCTCTGTACGCAGGAGGCCGAGAGAGAGCCTAGCTCCACCACCCCACCGTGGGAGCTCTGCTGCTGGGACACTCTAAAAATGGGAGCTTTCTGCGTGAAGCAAAAATACGAAAATCTGTTCTAAAAATGGAGAAAAAATATTTTCATTATGGGTCAAAGAGTAAATATCATTAACATAAAGGGTACTTACATCCCAAAATAAAAATGATCAAAGAACATATACAACTGGCAAAGAAAAATCAATTCCAAAACATACATAAAAAAAATTCAGCCTTGCCAGTAATCAAATAAATACATATTCAAATAATGACTTGCTATTTATCATCTAAATTCGCAAAGCTTTTTCGAAAAAAAAATCAATGGCGGCAAAAATATGTCTCTGTATGTGGGTACAAGCTTTCTAGAGAATAATTTGTCAATAGGTTCCAAAATCCCTATCCTATTTGCAGAAACTGTCCTAAAGAAATCATAAACAGTATATATGTAATTACATGAGAATTTCATAACAAAATGATTTATTTCTAAGTATCGAAAAAGAAGATTTAGGGTAAGGGGTGAGGGGATGCAAACATCTAAATGTCCAACATTACGAGACTGGTAAATAAAAACATGGCATGTCCCTAAAAAGGAAATACTAGAGATTAGTTCTGCTTAAAGTGTGCCTGTGGACCAACTGTTACTGGTCCCCAAATAAAGAGTTTAAGGCAGAATGTGAATCCACCACAAAAAAATTTTAACAGCAAGGCGTTCTCGATAAAGAAATCGGTGTGTTACTTTCATGTGGCACAAACTCCTAGCCTTGTCCTGACACAGAGAGACACGGCCTGCCTGCTTCGACCGCCTGCAGAAGAGCACGAGGATTCTGCCTCCCAAACTTTGTCCGCGTCCCTCCACACCGACCACCACCACCAGGAAAACACACGGCCTCTGACGGGACCACTGCAAGAGTCCTCTAGTGAGTTAGCCACCTGATACTTGTGTGCCCTACAATCCATTTTCCCACTCAGTAGCCATTATTACATATTATTGAGATAAAATCAAAGTGATCATTTTGAAATGCCCATCAAAGCATGCTTGTTAGGGATACATTGCAAATATATTTTAAACTCCTGACGAAATCAACAACGTTCTGGAAACAAACTGAAATTTATAAAAGCAGGGTGAAACTAGAACAGATCAGTAACTATAGAAGAAACTGGAAAGATTAAAGAATTAGCACCAAAAAAAAGGTTCTGAACAGTGGCAGGGCCTTTTAATGCTTACCCACACCGGGCTCTCCTCTCTTTCTTGGCACAGGAGGACCACCCTTCCCACTCCCTGCAGTCGGACCACTGACTAGACTGTGAGCTGGAGTAACATGTGTCACTGAAGCAATTAATGGATGGTGTGGGAGCCCTCAGTACCTTCTGCCCCCACCACAGCAAATCCTGAGGCTCGGCGTTGAGATGGCAGTATTGTAACTTAATGTAGCCTCTGGGTGTTCATTTTTAAAACCTCCTTTCACCTTATTTTTCTATGCAATTATCTGCAAAATTAGAACCATATGGTAACAGTTTTGCATATTCATCACTTAAATATATTATTTTTCTTGTCAAGTAGTTGAAAATAATTTCAACTATTGAGAAAATGATTAAGATATTATACTGTAGATTGGAGAGTACAATCAATGTTGAGTATATCTCACCCACACTTTGAAAAGGAGCAAAAAAAAAAAAAAAACCACTTTCTCTACATAATTTCCTTCTAGTCAATGTAAAAGTCTGCTAAATCTTAATGGAGAAAAACTAGAACTTTCCTGCCAAAGTCAGAAACAAGACACAAGTGTATCATAAAAGCAAAACACGATCTTCTCTGCTTTCTGACATTGCACTGGAGATGCCACCCAAATGAGAAAAGAACGCTAGATGGGAATATTACCATTTGCAGACATTAATGAATTAAAAATGTGATGGTCATCATAAGATCTGTGTGGTCTTCCCCTTCACTGAGTCAGGACTCATCTATGTGAGCAATAGAATATGGCCAAACTAACCATATACAAGTTCCCAGACTAGGCTAGAAAGAATGCTCACTGTATCTTCTGTTTTGGTACTGGATGGCTTCCTCTGGGGGAAGGACATTTGGGCTGCCCTATGAAGACAGCCCAAATGGAAAGGCATAGAGCCCTCACCCCAGGCATCCAGCACTAACTTGACCATGTGAGGGAACTGCCTTGGAAGTGAGGCCTCTGGCCCAGTCAAGCCTTTGGGTGGCTGTGGCCCCAGCCAACGCCTGGCAACGAGACTGTGAACCAGAACCATGAAGCCACGCTGTTCTCTAATTCCTGACCTACAGAATTTTGGGATAATCTGTTATGCAACAAATGTAACACTGTGCTCTTTACTTCTGTACGTATTATAAATCCTCTGTAACCCCATGTTTCGAAATAAAAAGTCAGCTAATTACAGAGAATCCTTTAAACAGAATTCCTCCATTCTTGTCAAAGCAGACAAGAGGTTAAAATGATAGAGAGGAAGAAAGAATAAAACTCACTTCTTTATGTATAAGCTCACTGTCTCTTAGAAAACAGTTATCATATGGTATCTCGGTTAATCCTCTTAAAAAACTTTATAAGGCAGAATTTATTATTCCTATTTTGTAAACAAGAGAATCAAGAAAAGTAACGCTCAGAGAAATTAGCAACTTGTCCAAGTTACACAGTGGTAGAGGCAAAATAAAGAAAGTCTGTTCTTTCCACCACGTCTCAAAGCCCTTCTGACCTTCTAACTTCTCCATCCAGCCCTCCAGGACCAAAGTTGCTAAGGTCCAAATGGGTCACTTTTGTACATAAATACCATCTTCCATCCCTTGCAAAACATCCCGCCGCTTCCCCTTTTCCCACCAACAGACACGGTGTCATTTAACATCACCCTTAACGCCAAGCAACCCGAAGCTGCTACAGGAAGGAAAATAGACAAGAGCTCAAAGCTCCAATTCACATCCAGATTTCTACGGAGGTCTGGATGGGGCTGTTCTTCAGGAAATGATTAGCAGATCTGACAGGGGATCAGATTCTCCAAAATTCCCTCTCTAACACTCTTTTCCTTTCAAAGTTAAAGGGGAGAAGAGAGAGGATTATACAAACCAATATAATGATACTATCTTTACTTCCTTGTTCCCAAGGGCAAATTGTATAACTGAGCATTGCATATCATTTAAGTCACCAAAATTAATTTCCAAATGTATTCTTAAAAAGAAAGCCCTAATCTACTTTTTAGAGTCTAAAGGTCAAAAGGCAGGTTGTGGCAAGGCTGGGACTCGGACACACTGTCTCCAAAGCCCACCTCCTGACCACGTCACACAAGAAGGAAAAAACCCCCACAAACATCATCCAACAAATAAAGCCTAAATGCAAATGTATTGTCTTAAATTCTCCTTTCTGAGTCAATCTGAGCATGGGCTTTCGGCTTGATTCTGTGAGGTTAAAATGGCAAATGAGAACTTGCCATTTTCCCATATCTCGGTGAAAAAGAACTGACGTGCAGAGAAAATGAATACAGAGGACATCTATACTCCTTTCAAAGCTGTTTCTGAAAACAGTTGCGCAGGGAGGGGATGGGGTGGACAGCCACAATTTCCATACTACAGAAAGAACAAGGAAATAGGGACTCTGGAACTAACTTCCAGAACATATTTCTCAGGCTTAAAATCGCTTGACCTTAGGACTGTCATGAGAAAAGCCAGAACAAATGAAGTCATCATATATAAACTGTTCTCAAGAACATGCTAGTGGGCACGGAACCAGGTTAAGGGACACTGACTGATTAGCCAATACTGCTTCCCTCTTCCAGCTCAGAAGTTTTCTATAGGTCACACTTTAAAGCTATTAAAGTCACTTTGCATAGCCTCAAAAATGTTCCATGCAACTTCATGGGCGCTTCAACCTCATGACCCCTTAAAGCTTTCACTTCTCTGAACTGAAAGTTGAAAAGGGTGGTGGGGGAAAAGGCTGCTGCCTTTGAAGTCAGTCCACTCAGTTCGTTCATTTGACAAATACCAGCGGGTGTAGACACATGGCTGGCAAAGCAAGGCCCAGCCTCTCTCTCCCCCCGAGCGTACCCATCACGAGAGGCGGTCACACACACACACACAGACATGTGAAGTCAGAGCTGTGCTCCGGGACGTGGTGCCGACAGAGACTGTAAGAGGAAACTGGCCCCTGCATGTGTGGGGAAGGAGGGAAACAGCCTCTCAGGGGAGACCCATGGGATGAACAGGAATCAAGTGAGAACGGAGTAAAGACAATTTTAGACCGAGGTAAAAGCGCATGCCACGTCCAGAAACCAGAGGACATTCATAAAAATTCTGGCTCAAACATAATACATACTAAGGTTTCTAACACAAATTTTTATTGAAGGTTAACATACTTACAGAAAAAAAATTATAAATCATAAGTGGGTAGCTTGGTGAAGTGGCACAAAACGAACTCACCCGTCTACCATCTAGGTCAAGAAACAGCATTACCGAACTCAGAAGCCCTCACGCTCTTTTCCAGAAGTCAGCACCACCTTTAACTCCCGGCACCAGACCTCTGCCTGATTCTGAACTTGGTATAAAGCAAATCACATAGCGAGGAATCTTGTTTGGCTTCTTTCAGTCGACACTTCACTTGTGAAATTCAAGGATGCTCTTGCATGTAACAGTGTTTCATTCATTTCTTTTGCTATAGAACAGAGGTTCCCAACCCCTGGGCTGTGGACCGGCACCAGTCTGTGTCCTGTTAGGAACCAGGCCACTCAGCAGGAGGTGAGCAGTGGGCGAGCAAGCGAAGCGAAGCTTCACTGTATTTGCAGCCGCTCCCAAGCAGCCCCACCTCAGATCAGGCATTAGATTCTCATAGGAGCACCGGTCCCTGGGGCCAGGAAGGTTGGGGACAACTGCATACAGTATTTTGTTGTATGCTTATATCACAACTTATTCTCCTTCGGATGGACTTTGGCATTACTTCTCGTTTTTCGCTATTATGAACAGCACTGCTGTGAACAGTCTAGTATGTGACTCTGGCAAATATATGTATACACCTCTGTTGGGTATATGTCTTGGAGCAGAACTGGTGGATGACAGAAAATGTACATGTTCAACTTTAGTAAATACTGCCAGTTTTCCAAAGTAATCTTACCCATTTATATTCCCACCAACAGCATCTGACACCAGCATTTTTGTTCAACTGGTTTTTGTCAGAACAGACAATATAACCCACCACAGTCTAGAGAAAATCTGAACTTTTGTGAAAATTGGCCGTGTAAAACAATGCAATCCCTGCGTATTGTCCTTTACATGGATTTTATCATGTATCACTCAAAATTCCTAAATTTTATAATAAGTAAGTGCTCAGGACAACAAATGCCATTACAAAAAGAGATCCATAACATCCTTACTTCCAGGTCAGGGAACAGACATTCAGAAGTAGTATTTTGTTGGCCTCATTATAAAACTTCCTGTGTCACCTACAGCCCAAAATGGCTTTCTAACGGTCACTTTCAAGAGAAAAGAGGCCTGGTTTTTACGTCACTTGTTTGGAAAGATAGAGAAGAGAAGAGAGCGAGAATGCTCTGCAGGCTGCTTTCAGACTCCCTTTATCTGGTCACGAAGTAAAAATTACTCTTCGACTCTCCCACCCTTCTCCACTTGGAGTATCCTCGCCCCCGAAACAACAAAACATCACAACACACACACTCACAACCCAGGAAGAATGAGGAAAAGGAGGGAGAAAGAAGCTGGGTGAAGGACACTTCCTTTTTCTTTTTACAGGACTCAAAAGCTATCCCTCCCCATGCGCCCATTGTCAGAACAGGAACCCTAAAGACAAAGAACGGGCTGGCCCGGGAGGCGTCCCGCAGCCCACACTCACGAAGGCGGAGTACGTGCCTGGCTCCTAGACAGGGGGACAGGGAGGCTCCCTGTCAGGAAGGGCACCGAGCGCCCAGCAAAAAACCCTGCAGGCACCGCTTTAGGGAGATTCAGCAAGCAGGGGCGGCGTGAGGTGGGGTGGGTGGAAGGCAGCAGCGAAGGGCCCGGCAGACGCACCAGCAGTGGGAGGAGGTCCATGTCAGGTGGCAGGATCTCATCTTTGGGGCCTGGGGTCAGAAAGTGGATGGCTGAACGCAAAGGAGCCTAAGCCATGGGAAACCGGGGCGCTGGCAGGTAGCCAGGACAAAGAAGAAGAATTTAAGATGGGAGTGTGCCCACAGCAACAAGGCCCAGTAATTAGAAATGGGACTGAGTCCCAGAGCATGGAACTGGAACAGAATGACTTCAATTTTCTCCAACTGAATTTGGAGAAGTGATTACGCAGGGGGCCGGGGGAGGGGGGCTGGCGGAGTCTAACAAATCTAGCCGGTGCTCACGGAGAAAGGCAGTGACAGGGGGCCAGACAGACTGAGAGCAGGCATCTGAGAATATACCGAAACAGACATAATTAACCTATATTTCACTGTCACAACACAGCAAACGTCGCCAGGCTTCTGCCACCTCCCTGGGCCACTAAATGCGCAGGCACAGAAACTCCTGGGAAAGCTCTGAAATAAGCCTTCCCGAAGGCCGCCCTCTGCACCACTCCACCAGGGGGAGGCTGCCTCTGACTCCTCGACTGTGACTCCCAGATGCTCCGTCTACCTCCAGCCCTCGGGGATGCACATCCCCCAGTGATGCAACAGGCCGCACATATTCATTAAGGGCCTTGGTACCTCGAGCTCAGTCTTCTGCACTCCAAATCCTGTCATCACCCTGGGAATGCCAAGGTTCACGTGGCAACCCCAGTGCAGTAAGAGTACAAGCAAGAATAGACAACCAAAAACAGACACCCCAAAGATATGAAAAAAGGTGAAAATATAAACCACCGCGCCACGCGCTGCTGCGAGAGTGTAAGGGTCTACGGCTCCAAGCAGCCCTGCACATCGGGCACTGCGCTAAGCACTAACCTGCTGCTCCCTGAAGTGAGGCCTCCTCCCCCTGCTCTCCGAGGCTCCCAGGCCTCTAGTGTCTGCTGCTTCTGTCAAACCCACACACACAGCCCTCACTCTTGCTCCCTTGTCTGCCTTGTCAGTAGCTAGAGGACGTTCTGAGAAACGCACAGCTCCATTCCAGATCAGTCCCACATCCATCTCATGCCCACACACACAAGACCGGCCACGCACTGAGTCCACGTGCCTGCAGAATGGTATGTAGATGTGCGCTGTCCAACCACCTGGGTGCCAAGTGCAGCCCAGCGTGCTGTCTCCATGTCCCCGATCACTCCTTCTCCCTTCCTCAGAGGGGCCATTCTGAAAGTTCTCCCTCGAGCCAGCTGCCCTAACCCCCTCCTCCCACTCAGCACAAGTGCTTATCCCCGTTTCAGTAAGCAATCCTAAAACATTTACCATAAGCAATTTAAAAAGGCAAACTAGAAAAAAAAAAAAAGTTATTTGTCATAAATGACTAATGGATTAATAAGATTCTTAATTTTTAAAAGATCCCATACAATTTGAAAAAAAGCCCTCCAATTCTTCAATAAGAAATGGCCAAAGTAATGGACAACATATAAGAAAAATTACAAATGGTTGATAAAATTGATAATAACACATTCTCCCAGAAGACCTACCTTGGCCATCCCTGCAGTCCACATATAGCATGTGCCCTCGGCTGGCACCGAGGGACACTCACCCCATATTTATTAGGAAAACGTTGAGAGCCTTGTCCCTTAAAAAGAGACCCAGGACAGCAATTTCTTTAGGCCTCAGCTCAGAAACTCCACTTCTGAGTCACTAGCTTGTGTTAAATCTCAGGGATCTGGGACTGTCTTCCTATTTGTTGAGACTGTGGAAGCTCAGAATCAAATGTGACCCTACCCCTGGCCACCATGCAAGTCCCTGTGGTATGCACTGCCCATGTGACCTGACTCCTGACTTCTGTGATGAGTCCACCCCTGTGTTTCCCTGGCCCCCATTCCCTTCTGGGCTATCATTTTTATCCTATAGTAAATATTCTTTAAGTCAGGGTGAATCCTTACTGAAACAAAGCAAGGTAGTTCCAATACTGAGGTTATCATCCTTCTGCTGGTCCCCATATTCTGAGAAGGATGAGTCAGGTTGGACTTTCACAGTTTACGTTTGTCACCACAGCTGAATGAGGTGTCTGTGTGCTGAGCTAACAGTTTTGGGCTGTGTAAATTAGCTTCTTGAGCAACAATTCCTAAAATACTTAACAGGTCATTACCAATTGCCTGCCCGAACACCATGGAATTCTCTCAATGTGTTCTTTCAGGAACACGATGTGCCGTTTTTTTTTTCAAAATGGAGGTGCTATAAAAATCAACAAATTTGAAAAACTGTTCACATTTCAAAAGGGCTTGGAACATTGGAACTCAAGAAATAAAGAATTCCTATATGATATAGAAAAAATACACAGCTATAAATCAAATGCCTTCTGCAATGTGTATGATCTATTTATTCCATGTACTTTCTTGACAAAAAGAAAAATTTTAGAGAAGTTGCTAAAATAAAACATGGAAAAAGAAAGCATGTGAACTATGTTCCATTCATTTTAGTGGAAGAGAAATAAAATATCACCATTTATTCTTCAATAAAACTATCATTCAATCCAGAGGCAAACCATTGCCTAAAAGTAAAATAAGAATGCCATCACGGTTGTAATCACAGGAAATTGGAAGTCAAACTAGGATAACATCAATTCGGACCCTGATTGGGTGTTGAAGTATTTGAGGAAACATCACAGACATTATAGCAACAAAAAGAAGTAGAACTTAGAGATCCAGATTCTATCCTCTCTCTGTCCTTGCTCCTCTGCCATTTCATAAGTTTTATCAATCAGGATGCTTTTAGTTGCAAGTAAAGAAAATTAACCTCAAATTACTATGCAATAACGTGAATTTATGGGCTCATGTAAACGCAAAGCCCAGAGTAAAATCTTGTGAACCTCTGGCAAGGCTCAACGGGACTCCAGAACTCGTAAGTGGGACCAGAGGAACTCAACATCCTGCCTTAGGCCTGGGTTAGGTGTCTATTACTGAACCAATAGTTGGGGGCAAGGAGGACTTTGGAGACCAAGCTTCACAACTGCTACGCATGGAAGCAGGGAAAAGAGGAAGAGTTACAAATGTCACCAATGAGGTGTGGCAGAGATGGCCAGCTGTCCAAATCCAGTTCCTCTTCTTCCCGGGCACGTACAGACAGATCCTATTTCCCAGCCTTTACTGAAGTTGACTGTGGCCAAGCAGCCAATGGAAAAAACTGACATGGATCCCTTAAAACCTCTCACCCACAACCCTTCATGCTCTTTCCCATCTGCGAGCTTGTCCATGCAGACATGCACGGTGACCTTGGGGCCCGCATGTTGAAGATGGCAGAGCTCCCAGATGGAAGGAGCCTCAGTCTCCGAATCACCACTCTGAGAAGAGTCCTGCACTACTCAGGGACACTTATTTTAAATTTTACATGACTGAGAAACCTCTGTCAAGGTTGAGACTTTTGTGTATTTGGGGTTTGTTAGAACAGTTAGCCTATTCTAACAGGTGAAGAAATTAAGGCCCACGAGGTTGGGTGACTTGCCCAAGAAACAGTTAGCTGATGAAACAGAAACAGGAAAACACAGGATGCGATGACCTCAACACTGGGATGCAAAGACAGAATGATAACAACAACTCCGAAAGCACTGACTAAAAAGAGAAGTAATGTAATACAGCCATTAAATATCTTTTAGGCACAATATGCAAGTAAGGGAGGATGTCAACTGGGAAGCCTTTCTATGTCAAAACTTGTTGAAATTTCCCCACAAGTTATTATCCATTCTTCTCTTAGCAAACAATAAATGGAAAGTTTCTCAGATAACTCAGAAGCCAAACTGTCTCAGATTCATAATTAAGAACGATAAAAATTTCTCATTACACATAAAAGTGGTATGAATTCTTAAGATGAAATGCGTCGGGGGCCTTGGGCTGAACCCCAGGGCAGGGGCAGCTGTCGTTCTGTCTGACCAGCGCCTACCCCCCTCATCCCCCACCCATCCCACACTCCCTCCGAGAGCTGCTCCTTCCCATCCAACTACTCCACCCGTGAAAGCTACTGCCCATCATAGACGCTACCCGCTGGCTTCGCTGTTGGGGCAGGAGGCACCCTAAACCAGGCCCGGCTTAGTTCTTCCCAGGGACTTTCATACTGGAATGAAAGGAAGAGAGAGGCTCTCCAAGGATGAAGCTGGGAAACGTGAGGCTGTCGATGGGCTGTT
>NW_006430726.1:4222178-4234200 GCF_000325575.1 Pteropus alecto | reverse complement strand
GCAGTAAAAAGCAGCCCAAGAAAATGAAGATGACAGCAAGGGAGAGAGAAAGATGGAGCACAGGTCCTGGCTTCATCTGTCCCAGAGGCTGGCACACCCTGGTCCTGCCCCTGGTTTGGCTGTATCAGCCAACTTTAGTGGCCCATGAATTTCACTTTTGGCCTCCGCTAGTTTAGATTAGGTTGGTGTCACTTATAGTCAAAAGAATCCTGACCAATATAATTAGGAAAATTATCTCAAAAAACAGACAAACAAGAAATATTCATGGCATCCCACAAATCTTAAAAAGTAAAATGAAAAATACAGAACTAGCAAAGTCTCGTATGGACTCTGGAGCCAGGCTACTGTGCTGTATCCCAGTGCTGCCAGTCAACAGCAAGGAAACCGTGCGCAAACTGTCTAACCTCCCCCTTGGCTCAGTTTTCTTACTCTTAAAGGTGAACTGTTAAGGTAACACCAAGCCCACTGGGTTTTCATAAAGATTAAATTAGTTAATACACAGAAAGTACTGAGCACAGTACCTGGTATGTAGTAAACATTCAACACATGATCATTTTACTGTTATATCAATCTTAGTTGATTTCTAGGTTAGTGAGCCATGTTTTCGTAGGACTGGTGAGAGAGAGATGGGTTTAGGGGGAAAGGGATTAAGAGGTACATATTGGTAGTTACAAAATAGTCATGGGGATGTAGAGTACAGCATGGGGAATAGAGTCAGTAGTATTATAATAATTATGTATGGCATCAGACGAGTCCTGGATTTCTTGGGGTGATCACTTCACAAGGTATATAAATGTCTAATCAATGTATTGTACAGCTTGAAATAATAGACTATTGTATATCAACTAATTTTTTAAAACGCCCAGAGGTCCTTAAGTCCCTGGGAGTGTGAGTACTTGTGGGGTTGGGTGTGTAAGGCACAGGCTGAAGCCACAGAGGGGTCAGGAACCACATCAGGCTGGGTTTTGCAGGCCAAGGCAACGACTCTGGATTTGGCAGTGGGGAGCTACAGAGGGTTTTGATCAGGAATGGCACAATCGGGTTTGCAGATGTTCACTCTGTGCCATCTCTGAACCTCTGCACGTGGGGTTTGGTTGTCTGAGAACCAAAGAAATGAAGTCTGAAGGTCTGCTCCTCAGAAGAATGGCTTAGGTGGCGCAGAAATTCCAGAAAATGTCCTCGTGAGGGAGAAATTCTTAACAGGCAGATCACTTTAGAAACCTGGCTCCACAGCAGCAGAGAAGACTAAGAATGCTGGGGACAGGGGCAAAGCCCTCATGCCACTGCTCAGAAACTGCTGGCTCCAAAGCAACCTGGTGGGGAGCAGCCAGAGCCCAGTGTAGGTATCCTGCCTGCAGGGCTTTCGAGAGCCCCCCATGGGACCGGCACACTGCTCCGCCTGGCCGTGCCTGCGCATTGGACGAGCAAGCTCAATTCATGTTAGCCCTTACCAGAGAGGCCAGCCAGCCAGCCTACACAACTGTACTCCAGTAGAAACTGGACAATGTAGCAAAGCTAGCCCTAGAAATAACTGAACCTAAACCAAATCACGTGATTACCCAAGAGAGTCACTGTGGGATCTGAAGCTGTCCTACATGGCAGAAATATTCTTGGCCTCTTAAGACAAACACAGCTTTTGGCGCTGAAACTGTTTTTTGGTTTACGGGCCAGAAAAGCAGTCCATCCGTTTACTTTTCCATTATCAGTATATCCAGCGGCACTGAAAGGATTATGACAAGAGCTTCCTTCTCTACTGACCCAGCGATGAGAAAGCGATTCTGATTAACAAGCAAAGAGAAACAAGAAAAGTCTGTCACTTCTATGGAATCTTCCCACATCTTCTCGTATACACTCATTTTACATATAAGGAACTGGGATTCTCAGGCGAACTACATGATTTGCTCCGGCTCACAGTGAAATAAGTACCAAAGCCAGAATCTGAACCCAAAGCTTCTGACTCCACTTCTCCTACCGTCTTTGACTGTACCACAGCAGTGGTACGTTCAGATACCTCAACAGGCCCTGGAGCATCAGGGGATAGGGAGACACGCACAATCAGAGGCAAGCCTACTCTCTAGCGAGTGCATCATCCAAAAAGGAGGCTAACCTCACTCGCCTTCACGTGACCGGCCAACGCCGAGTGCAGCCCCTGGCCCACAGTGCACCGAGTGAATGTGCGCAGTCTGAACTTAGGAAGACTCCACTAATCGACAAAGAATTAGTGACCTCCTATCGCGAAACTTACCAAATTGGAGTACCTGTATGATGGAGAATTGATGACAGAATGTCCACAATCGGGAGAAGGGGACTAGAGGGCCACTAGATCACTTTTCAGCTCGGAGTCTCTGAAAACCATTTTCACTATAGATGTTAGTGTCTAATGCAAGTATTGGTGTTTGTCGGTATTAAAAATAAATATGTGTTTGCTCATATTGTCAACTATCAATTATCACAATCAGGGCGCTCCGAGCCTTCTGACGACACTGCTGGATCACAGTGCCAGGACCCCAAGCCTGCTTTCACTCTCAAGCAGGGCTTCACTGCAGCTCACCCCACTTGGAACTTTCGGCTTTTCAAGACCCTGTTTCTTAACACAAGAATAACAAAGACATGGCATAAGGCTTTGGGAGGAAAAAGGAACAACGAGGCTTCCTGCTTTTATCTAAAAATGTTATGACAGTAAAGGAAGCTGGTCAAATATGCAGTGAATGACTACACAGATACTGTAGGTTTCATCACATGCCAACCCCAACTCCAAATATGTGGGTTACAAACCGAGAAGAAAAAATTGGTATCTGCACTAGACTTTAAAACGAAAATGGAACCATTTTGCAATAATCAAGAAATTCCACTAATGATATCCAAGCTCAAAAATTCCAGGTGTTCGATTTCATTATTGCTTTGAATACAATAAAACCACCAAATACGAGTACACTTTGCAAACCTGCACTAGCAGGCCAAGCAGACAGTCTGACGACCAGGCCGCTCAGTGCAAGGAGCATAGGTGAAACCATCTCCACTGCCCGTGAATATAAAAGGTACCAGGGGTTAAGGGGCAAGTGCTCGGATGATGTTCTTGTCCCACCTTTGCCAATACTTGCAGTGTAATCTTGGACATGTCTCCTAAATCCCTTAGGGCTTCAATTTCCTCCTCCATAAAATGAGGAAGTTGGGTATGGTAAAGTCAAAGGTCCTATTAAGGAATAAAATTCTAAGAAAATGAAAGATTTCAATAAGTAAATGAAAGTTATCTGAGCCAAATTTATAAATCAGAATTGTTTAAATCAACACTGAAAATAGATTCTACTTCTAAAAATAAATCCTAAGAAAATGGTAACAGATAGGAAGATTTATGTAAGATGATGCACATGGCAATATTGGTATCATTATATAAATTGTGTTTTGAAGAAATGTTAATGACATGGGAGAATAACTGCTACTTACTTATTAAATTTAAAAGCAGGATATAAAATTATACAGAAGTACTTATCTAAAATTTACATTAAAAATTTTTAATTTAAAATTCCCTATGCATGCATAGGAAAAAAGAATGCAAGGAGTTATTATTTTATATATCACATACATATTAATATAAAATATTACAAGGGGTATTGCTAGGTATAAACTACGGAGAGCTTTGCTTTCATTCATGAACACAGACAAGAAAACTACTTTATATTATGGCACACTGAATTCAACAGTATGTGTTAAAGTTTTGGTTTTTTAAAAATTATCTGTAACAAGCATGCAGAATTTATTTTAGGAATGCAAATTCTTTTTCATATCAAAAATCAAACTAGGCCATGTAGCATCAATAATTCCAAGAATTATGTGATTATCTCATTAGATGAAAAAACAAAAACAAAAAAAAAACCAGGCTTGTGATAAAATGACATTTCTGATTTTTAAAAACACTCATAGTAAACAGGACCTAGAAAGCTATTTCTGTAACATAATAAAACATATGAAAACATATTGCCTTAAAACCAACAGCCAGTATCACACCTAAGGGTAGAGGACCAGATACCATTATAATTACCATTAAAATCAGGATAAAACAAAGATGTACACCAACACCATTATTATTCAACAATGTTCTGAAGCCCCAATCTAATCAGGAAACACAGATTTAAAAGTATTACTTTTGGACAGGAAAACCCAAAATCATCAGCCAGCTAAAAAACATTTATCTCAAAAATACAAGATACCATACACTTAAGATTTATCTATTGCACAATAAACAAAACAATCAACTGAAAAACTGTTAAGAACGTTTAGTAAAATTCAGCAACATCGATATATTTTAACTAATTAAAAGAGTTAATAAAAAAAGATTCTGACTGCAACAGAATTATCCTAAAAAGAATATGACCCATATGAAAATGCCTAGAATAAGATAAATGAATAATAAACATTACAGTCATGGACAGGAAGAATTACATAAAGCTATCAATTCTTTCCAAATTATGGTGGATTTAACCTCAATATAATCGAAATCACCCCCAAATTTGGGGATAGCATAAAATCATTCTAAAATCGATGCAGATATAGACAAGAATGGATTAAGAAAGTTTTTTGTCAATGGAGCAAATGAGAAAAAGGATTGACCTTATCAGACATCATTAAGTCATATTATAAAGCTATAAAAATGAAATCAGTGCTGTAACAGTGCAAGCGAGAGCAGACAACCAAAAACAGACACCCCAAAGATATGAAAAAGGTGAAAATATAAACCAGTCAAGAATAAAAAGAATGATTCACATAAAAGGTACTGGAACAATAGCTAGCTATTTCAGAGAGCTAATATCTTTACCTCACACAATATACCCAAAATAAATGTCAAATTTAAAAAATGGAATGTTGAAATTAAATTTAAAAATTTATGAATTTAACTATTATATATTTGGGTGGTTAATCCGTGTGCCCAGAATTATATGCAAAAAGAGTAAAATTTTAAAAAATTCATTATTATTTGTGGCAACAACTTATTATTAAAACTGTTAAAGGGAAAGATTAAGCATGTATCCTGCCTTTCTAGCAGGAACTCTATTTTATTGTAATCAACCAGCCTTAGCCCCAAGTGATGAAGGAAATGTCTACTACACAGAGTACCACCCACCACTGCGTTGTACAGAAGTAACTAAATAGGAAACATCGTGTATTACTCCTAATCAGATTTTTTATTTTAGATAAGGATTACCAATTGGTGCTGAAAGAAAGAAAGAAAAAGACAGACAGACAGCCTTAGGTAAATAGCCTTACTGACATGCACATTTGTATAGTGCCAAGTGTCACACAGGTCACTTTCTGGTCACGTGAGGGGAACCTAATGGAGGAGTGGAGGGATCTGACCGGCATCGCCTCACCCAGTGGTCAATCTGAACATCTGTAATGGTGGGTCGATCAGGTACCGTGTGTCTTCTGATGTGAAGATGTGTGAACCACGAGTGATGTATTCTAACCAAAAACATTGAACTTGAATTCATATGAAGCACTAAAACAAATTTCGAAGTTGGGACAAAGTGGTCAGATCTCCTTAACAAATCGGTGTGATTAAAAACGTGGGGGGCTATGCTAGGTTAAAAAAAATGTAAAGATGTAAGGGCCATAACAAACAGATGTAATGCAGGGGACATTTCTGGGATCATGTGTGATATTACTGTGGTAGGACATGGGTATTAGATAAGATAAAGAAAACTGCAGAAATGGAAATGTACAGATTATTGGCTGAAAAAAGTCCATTACAAAACAGTACGTACTTACGGTGTTTCCTGAAAAAAATTAAAAACAGAATTACCATAATCATCCAATAATTCCACTCCAGGGTATTTGTGTATATATACCCGCAATAATTTTTATACCCATGTTCGTAGCAGCACTATTCACAATAACCAAAAGTGGAAACAACCAAAGCATCCATCAATGGGTGAATAGATAAAATGTGGTATGTACATACAATGGAATATTATTTAGCCTTAAAAAAAGAATGAAACTCTGATATATGGATGAACCCTGAAGACATTATGTTAAGTGAAATAAGCCAATCACAAAAGTATAAATACTATAAGATTCCACTTAGATGAGGAACATAGAGTAGTCAAAAGTAGAATGGTGATTGACTGCCAAGGGCTGGAGGGAGGAGGGACTAAGGAGGTAGTGTTTAATGGGTATGAAGTTTCAGTTTGGGAAGATGAAAAAGTTCTAGAGATGGTCAATGGTGGTGGTTACACAACAATATGAATGCATTTAATGCCACTGAACTACACACTTATAAATTATTTAAGTGGCAAATTTCATGTATCTTTTACCACAATTTCTAAAATAAATACATACAAGGGTAACATGTTACAATAAATGAATCTCTAGGTGGTAAAAATTGCATTTCGGCACTTGCTAATTTTCTACAATACACATACTCTTTCCGTAATAAAAGATGTATAAAGCAAATGAAATAAACATAAAAGGAAAAATGCTAGATTTGATTTCATAAAAATATAAAGCATCTACAATTTTTAAAATACATCTAATAAAAAGACTAGAGAAAAAAAGATTTGCAATAAGCATAAGAGATCAGAATTTAACTCCCAAACACATTAAAAAGCTCTTATAAAATTTTTTAAACTCTAAAACCCATAGAGGGAAATAGGCAACCAGAAAAATAATTCACAGAAGATAAAAGTTCAAGTGTCCAAAGCGCACTTGGAATAAAAAAGACAGTAGATGAAATAAATTCAAATTAAAATACCAATAAAATACCACTCTCTCTCTCAATAACACTGTCGAAAGCAAAACAAATGCTTTCATGTGCCCTTGTGCTACTAAAATTTGATCACATCTTTCTGATGGGCAATTTAACAACACATAGCATCAGCTTTGAAAAGTTAATAGTCACAATACTATGAACTAGTGATGCATAAAACATAGATCTGAGAAACATAATGCTGAAAGAAAGGTACATAAAAGAGTACATAGCATATAATTCTACTTATGTGAAGTTCTAGAACAGACAAAGCTAATCAGTGGGGGGAAATTACCAGGGTAGCTGCCCGGGAAGCAGCACGAAGGAAATTTCTAGGGTGATGCTAATGTTCTACACCTTGAAAGAGGTTTCGATTACACAGGTATACATACGTATTTGTCAGGACTCAGCAAATGGACAAGAAATATTTGTGAATTTCATGGCATGTAAATTTTGCCTTGAAAGAAAAAGATTCTAAACAAATATCGAACTCTAATTAATGAGATGCATGCCACGCTATTTACTGGAAAGCGTGCTGACGTTTGCATTTACTTTAAGTGTGTGAAAGAAAAAGGAGATGGCTAGATAGAATGATGGCTGGGTGAATGGTGATAAAGCAAGCCCAGAAAGACGCTAATGTAAAACTCCTTCAGGAATTTTTTTATAAAGTTAAAACTACTAAAAGACAGGGAAAAGTCATGAGGCAAACTTCTGGAGTGACAGAAATGTTGTGTCTTGATCCAGATGGTGGTTATATACAGCATACATGGGTAAAATTGTATCGAGCTGTCTGCACTTTAAGGTTTTGTACACTTTGCCGACTGCATTTACACCTGAATTAAAAAATATTTTAAATAAACAGCGATCATAATAAGACTTTCAAGTGTATATAATTAAGATCCTCAAAGAGATAAGGGAGTATGCTGCAACCGAAAAACATAAATAAGTAGTTATGACTAAACCTTAAATCCTGAACGCACAAACTTGTCTAATTTAAAACCCAGTGGGCTAGAGAGCTGAGCAGAGCTCGAGGAATGAATCAGTGTTCTGGAAGTGGGCTGAAGAATCCTCGAGACTCGTGCGCAGTGATGGGAAGCGAGAGAAAGTGAAGAGACATGGAGGGCAGACCAAGATGTGTCTAAACCCCATCTCTTGGAGGGAGCTGTGTAAGAAAAAAAAAATGAGGAAATGGAAGGGGGACATTTGATATAAGAAATAACAGCTAAGCGTTTCCTAGAACTAAAGAACAAAACTGTTTAAAAAATAGTTTTTAATTATTTAAAGTAACCTACATTGAAGGAGAAACCACACCATTTTGAGAACCTCTCTACTATGTAATTAAGGGATCCTCATTCTCTTCCATATTTTTCACGTTTTCCACAATGACCATTACTTTTATAATGAGGAAAAATAAATTTACTTTTATAAAATGAATCCCAAACCAAGAGATGAGAGAGGCTTTTTAAAGAACTCCCTAACTTCTCTTTCCTCTGATTTCCGCCTATGCCACTGCAGTGAACCTGTTTCTGTAACTCGTCAGACAAACTTGAGCAAGTCATTTGATCTCTTTAAATTTCTGCTTCTTTAGGTCTTCAACAGGGAAAATAAAATCTACCTTCCTACCTCACAGGAGTGTGGGGAACATCAAATGACATATAAAGATAGCACTTGGTAAACCATAAAGCAGTGCTATCCCGGTCCGTCTAAGCTGGTAAAGCCCAACCTGTCACCCTCCACTTCGCTCAGCCCTCGCTCCCCAAATCCAATCTGGTCTCTGGCCTATCAGCTTTTCCTTAGCTCGTTCCCCACTTTCCCAAACCACCCGACAACTACGACGCTGGTTATACCTGGCCATACCTTGTGCCTGAACCAGTGCAGTAGGCCCCTGGGTGGTACCTCGCCTCTAGCTTTTCCTTACCCTACCCACTGCAATTTCCTCTGAAACTTAAACTTCATAAAATGTATTTATCCTTTAACCACCCTGCTGAAAATGAAAAGCCTTTGGGAGTTCTCTGAGGTTGAACTGCAAACTCCTCAATCTGGCTTGTAGGGCCTCCACCCTGTCCCTGGTCAGCCTCCTCGCAGTCTGCCGGACAAGCCAGCGCCCCCCACCGCCATACACATCTCTTCCTACCCAGGTCCTCCCAGTCTTCTGAGCCCAGGTCAAACCTCTCCCTCCCTTCTTCTCTCTGCACCTTATGACCAATCCAGACCAAGCTCCTGACGGTTCTCCGAGCACCTGCTCTGCCCCTCTGGCACCACCACCACTCTAGGCCAGAGGCCTGCCTCACCCTCCCAGAGAGGACCACTTGTGCCCTGAGGACGGGGCCTGGCACAGTCCTCCTATAGCCTCTACACTAGGCAATGAAATTAACCTGCTAATCACTTTAGTCCTTAAAATAAACTTTTTTTTTTTACCTAATTCAAGCTTTTAATATCTATGTATACATGTATATTATATATATTCCTATATAATGTACTGTTTAGCTATTAAACTTTACAAATTCTTCTATAACTTCTTTCTTTCAACATTAAATTTCTGAGGTTTTGTTGTTTTTGTTTGTTTTTGTTTTTGTTTTGAAATTGATCTACATTGATACTTTTGGCTATAATCCATTCATTTTCGGAGCTGTAAACTAGCCTACTGAGCACGTCACACAACTTATTTATCCATTATGTTGTTGATGAACAGCTGAGTTTAATTAAAAAGTTTAGTTTAAAAGCATGCTGCTATGAACACTCTCATATGTGTTTCTGGGTTACGTGTGTAAGAGTTTCTAGGAGTGAAACTGCTAGGTCGCATGTTCAGCGCTCCTTGGTAATGACGAGGGTTCTCCCAAGGGCGGCACTGATTTACTCTTCTGCCTGCAGTGTTGAAGAGTCCTCAGAAGACTGCCACGCTTATAAATGTCTGCCAATCTGGTGGGTGTAAAGTGTGACCTCACTGTGGTTTTCATCTGCATTTCCCTAGTGAGGCTGGACATCTTTTCATACAGTAGCCACTTGGTTTCCTCTTTAGTGACATGCCTGTTCAAGTCTTTTTCTTAGTGACTTGTAGGCGGCCTGTATATACTCTGGACACTCATCCTTTGTTGGTATTGCATGTTAGAAATTTCCTCTCTCAGTCCATGGCTTTCCTTCATTTTTACCCTCTTTTGATGAGAGGCTATTGAAGGCGGCTGAATTTATCAACACTTTCCTTTATGGCAAATGGTTTGTGTAACTTGTTTAATGAGTCCTTCCCTCCCAAAGGTCATGACGATATTTATGTTTCCTTTTAATAAAAAAAAAAAATTAAAATTAAAACTTCAAAAAGGAAGTTATATGATCAATAAGCACATAAAAAGTACTCAAAATTATTAGCCATCAAGGAAATAACAATCGAAACCATGAGATACCATCACACACCCACCAGAATGGCTAAAATTAAAAGACTGATAATATCAAACGGTGGCAAGGATGTGGAGCAACTGAACTTTTGTTATGCATTGTTGGCAGGAGTGTGAAATAGTATAACCGGCTTGGAAAAAAGTCAAGCAGTTTCTTAAAAAGCTGAACAGATAGCTTTCATCTACCCAGCAATTCTACTTCTTGGTATTTACCCAAGGGAAATGAAAGCATATGTCCACAAAATAATAACCCTAGAATATTCATAGCAGCTTTATTCTTAATAGCCCAGAAATAGAAACAGCCCTGGTACCCATCAACAATAGAATGGATAAATGAAATGTGACTTAGTAATACAACAGAAAACTATTTAGCAAGAAAAAAAAAAAACCTACTGACTCATGCAATACAGATGACTCTCAAAAATACTATGAGTTAAAGAAACCTTACACACAAGAATACATACTTAAAGATTCTATTTATATGAAGCCTGGAAAAGGTGAAAAAAGTTATAATGGAAAAAAATCAGAACAGTGGTTGCCCTGGGTAGGGGTAGGAATGGGGAAGGAGTAGAGAGAACTTTCCGGGACAATGTTAATATTCTGTATCTTGACACATTTGCAGTATGCAGCTATATACATTTGCCCAAAAAAAAAAAAAAAGAAAGCAAATTTGAACTCTAGTAAGTGACACGCATATTGAAGTGTTTAGGGGTTCAGTACAGTGAAGTATGGAACTTACTTTAAAAATAAAATATACTGCTAGACAGATTAAGAAATGGAAAGATGTGATGAAGCAAACATGAGAAATTATTAACTGCAGAATCTAGGTGGTAGTCACGCAGGTACAAATTCAACTTTGCTGTATGCTTGAGGTCTTTCACAATAAAATATGAAGGAAAAGTAGAAAAAACTTTTTTAAAAATTTGCTTTAGAAAAATAAGCAGACATTTCTGAGCAAAGTTTGTCTTTGAGAAAGGTAACCAAAAGAAAAAGACCAATCCTTACACGTGATAGTCCCCTGAAGTTTACAAAATGCTGTCACACAGACTATTTTAAAACCCAGGTATTCTGGTCCCATTTTATGCTTGAGAAAACTTAGGATCAGAACTTGGCAAACATCATCCGGCAGTCAGTTCCTGATGGAGCTGGACCCAAAACCAATGTCTCTGGCTCTTCCCCGACCTGTGCTGTTACAACCACACCTCACTGGAGAGCTGCCATCAACTCCAAATGTTTGAGGACTACATGGACACTGTTTGCCACCAGCCCTTTGCGTTGTCCCAGCACCGGAGAAGCGCCGACGCGGCTGCTATACTCACTAGCAGGACAAGACAAGGAGACATACAGAGAAGAGCAAGAATTCAACAGACCAAACGCTTATTTCCAACCCATACAGAATAAAAGCACTAGAAAGTCCCCCTCCTTGAGTTCTTTGAGACTATCCTCAAAGTTTGAGGAAATTTATGACATCCTTCCCGTCTGCGTGGACGAACAAAGTGCATCTGATGCCTGCGGCTGAGAAACTGCCATATAAAACCTGTCAAAGCAGCTCTTTGATGACATAATCCACCAGCCTTCTCACTAGAGCAGGACAGAAGGAAAAAAGAAAGAGGGGACCCAGAAACAGTGCTCAACCCTAACAGGGCCAAAATTAGAGACAAAGCTTTACTAATCACCCCAAAGATTAATCACTGGCTTCAAGGTATATTGGCTTTTGGTTTAAATACATACGACACACCCCAACAATTTTTTTTTAATTTTAAACAAGGTGACATAGAACCACGGAACACGAATAAAAGCCCTTATAGCCTTAGAAACTGGCATCTTTATGCAAACGTTAATTAGTGTGTCAAACATTGTGGGAACTGTAATGAAAGTAAGACACAGTCCTTGC
>NW_006430726.1:4216922-4222155 GCF_000325575.1 Pteropus alecto | reverse complement strand
GAGGCTGAAAGACAAAAATCCTAGGCCCACAAGCACTACAGGGGACAGTCCCAAGAGCATAGAAAAGAGAGCGTGAGTACAGTCAGGGGCTCAAGAAAGATTTCAGCTGGGCCTTGAAAACTCTGGGAGGATCTGTACATGCACAACTGCGGCGGGAGGGGCGGGGGGTACAGCCAGGCAAAGGTCGATGTTGGGAAGAACTGGCTCCGAGGGAACTCCTGGCTGAGGAAGGTTACCTGCAGCCTGAGCAGGAGGAAGAGGGATGCCTGCCAACTCATTTCAGAGACCGAAGA
This sequence comes from Pteropus alecto, assembly GCF_000325575.1. Lineage (NCBI taxonomy): Eukaryota > Metazoa > Chordata > Mammalia > Chiroptera > Pteropodidae > Pteropus > Pteropus alecto. The sequence goes on along the minus strand of NW_006430726.1, from coordinate 4,221,862 downwards.
GGACGAGATGCCTGATTTCAGAAGTTAGCTGGCGCAGGGCTGGATATGGCTGCAACTTCCACAAACATGAGAACCTGAGGTAGGGCTGGAACCAAGTTCCCCAGGAAGTCGAGACTTAACAAAATCCTAATAATGTAGATTCAGGACACCTACTTAAATCTCAGGTAACCTGCAACATCTGTAGCCTAGCAGAGGGCCAGAGAATGGGAGATGTAATGGAGAGAGGTGGTTAACAGAGAGCAATAACCCCGGGGATGAGAGCTAGGAACAATGAATGGATTTGAATCCCAGTTTAATCCTATGACCTTGGATGAGTTTCCAAACTCAGGTGCCTGCCTGCCAAAGGGAAGTGATAGCAGCCCTCTCACAGTCTTGCAAGGATTAAATGAGATAACATCTGTAAGGCATCCAGCACAGCGCCTGCAACATAGAAAGCATCCAAGAAATGGTAGATGTTATTAACATGAATAGTCTGCACTCTAAGAACTTGCAGTCCAATGCCTTCCACTGTCTCACTGTATTGAGAAACCAGGCTGAAGTCACTGACCTTGGAAAAGACCAAGAAATTACTCATGTCCTAAACAACTTCACCCTTTGTTCTTTCATTTTTTTTAATCTTTAAAAATATTGTTTTTTAAGATATTTTAGGTTATTCTGAGGTATCTGCCTCACATCTCAGGAACCCTCCCCTACTGAAGAACCCAGTCCAAATGGGCAAGCCATCCAAGGGAAAACCAGTGTCATAAACCACTTCGCAGGGAGCATCTGTGCCAGAGGGGACTAACAGGCCCTATCTCAACTCTCACTTCAGCAGGGAGAAGGTCAAGGCCAACCCAGAGCAGGTCTGAGCTGATAGAGTTGTGACATTCATAACACCCATCTTAAGACTCACGCTTGAAGTTATGGTGGTAATAATATTAAGCACTAGGGGAAAAAAAGTAATACAAATAGAAAGTATTTTAAGTACATAAATAGCCATTCAAGAAAATGTAAAAAGCAAAATCTCTATAGATAGTCTTGGCAAGATAATAAGATTGTGTATACCAAAAGGCATAAGAACACAGAGATGACAGAAGTCGCAGGAGCTCCAGAGATAAATCACAGTGACTTATTTCAGAAACAGAAAGTGGGGTCTCATTTTCTCAACCATGCTTTCAGAGGGAAACTTTCAGCACTTCCATATACTCTACCAAGGATCAATGACCCCTAGCGGGAGAAAAAAAATCAGACAGGTCACATACAAACAGAAAATTGCTTTAGTTTATAGGAAATACAAAAATTTGATTGATCTACTTGGTATACTAAGATGGTTAGTTTGGCCAGTTTTGTGGAGGAAGGTGGGCTGGCAGGAAAAGCAGGGAGGACAGTGGAGAAGGTGGTAAAGAATAGAAGAAAAGCAGGTTGAAGAAAAGAAAATGAACGAAGCAAAGACTAAAAGAGAACTTGGAGTGTCCTTCCGAAAGGATTCTGAGGACTGGAGGTAGTAACCCTCGGTTTAGTGGTTAGTGTGGGGCCCCGCTATTATTTATCACCTGTTGATTCCTGCCCATCCAGCTGCACTAATCCTTAAATCTTTACAGGGAAATCTGTGATCAGCAGGGTGGAAACAGAATCTTCCCTAGGTACAAATGCTCTGAAACAGCAATAACCACAGATTTCCACAAAACCAAATCCAAATTCTACAGCCTCCGCTCTGGTTAAAACTGGATTCTATTTCTCCTTTTATACGGGCTGGGTGGATTTTCCACCTCTACAGCCTGGGCCACCCAAGTCTCAGATTCAACAAATGGTTGTAGAAACCCTGTTGGGGGTGACAGGGTAGATACAGCAGTGAATGAAACAAATGTGATTGCCACCTCACAGAGCTGACTGATGACACATGGTGGGGAGGGCATCAATCATTACGAGCGCTTTGGTTGTTTGCAAAAAGGGAAGAAGTGTGAGCACAGGATCTCCTCTGACACTCCTGCCCCCACACTCAAATCTTTCAAGGGCAATTCAAGTCCCAGCTAAGGAAAGGGAAAACAGAGGAAATCCAAAGACTGACAAGAAAACATTTAAATATTACAGTTAATGCCCACCCTGCTTCAAAACAAAACAAAACCGTAAGTGTTCAAACTGAACACAGCATTCACCATCTGCAACCACACAGACTACACAACTCCTGAAACCAATCAACTGTCAGAGTATTTTTAGTCACACTTAAATAAGTTCACAAAGATGATCCAGCCTTAGGCACCTTTAGAATCATTAACAAGCAAATTACGTTTACTGAGTTTTACTGCTAAGTGTATTTCTTGTACTTTGAATACCAGTATTTCATGTAGGAAGCATGTCTTAATGTGTGGCCTGCCTCAGATCCACCTCAATAAAAGGGCCCCATAATCAAACAAGTTTAGGAAATGTTGCACACTTTAAGCACCATTTGGGGATTCAAAGTGTATTTTAGAAAATTCAGCTTTGTGACAAATCCTGCATGGAAGAAATCTGCCAAACTTAGTCTGAGCCAATATTTCTCAAACTTATTTGACCATGGACCCTTTTTTCTTTTAATACTATTAACAGTCTGAGAATTGCTTCAGTGAACATATGTGGGATACACTACAGTGTGGGGCACACTGCTTAATCAATCTGAAAATGCAATTAATTATCAATCTCCCAAGCATTCTGATGAACTGGTGTGTATCACATGCTATGGGAATAGAAAAACTTCCCCCACTGAATTTATTGTTAAGATACACTCAACATGCTAACTTACCGTTATTTTCAAGGAGAAAAATTTTTAATGCACTAAAATTGAATCTTGATATATTAATGAAAAAGGAACTCAAATTAATTGTAAATAATTTGACTTTGTGAAATTGCTAGAAGTTTATCTTCTTCTCTAAATATGTATTTTTAAATTTCCGAAGTATATTTAATATATTCCCTTAAAGAAATAATCTGAATTTAAGAAAGAAATAATCTGAATTTAAGAAAGGCTAACATTTACCTCTGCCCTATTACCTAATATGTCTAATTTCAAATATGTGTAACTGAGATGTAGTATCAACATGTACAGTTTGTGAATCACAAGCATGGGACCATTATTTCTGTGGTTGTGGACTTATTACTTATAATTTGACTCCTCCTCTGTAAATAACACTATATTCTTAAAGCCTATATCGGAGGTTTTATGGAATCAAATTCCAGTGACTGAAAGTTTCACCATTCAGTTAACAATAAAAAAGAAAGAAACTCAGCAAACATTTATTTAGCACCTACTATATGCATGCCACTGGATTAAACATTGTAATGATGAATGCATTTTTCAGGGCCACAAATCAAGAGACAATGGTCTAACAATAGGACAGAATATTTAAGATTCAGAAACTCAGGGGACATCCAGGCACTGTGGATAGCAGAAGAGCAAGATGCTGCAGTGGAGATGCTTACAAGACACCTAGGTGAATTTTAAGGCATCCGCACCACCACTAAAAGGCCGATAAGACACAAAGGCCTCTTTCAAAAAAAGCTACTTTAGTGACCTACGAGCTTAATATTAGATAATGCAAGATACCTAATATTAGATTTGGGCCAAAAACTTGAAAGCTGTTAAAGTTTCCATATTCAACTTCACTTGTGTCATGCTTTGTCTTTTTTTAAACCCAGTTAGGTAAGCTTCATGTAGAAGCATTGTGTTGGAATTAAGAACAGCTTGGGTTAACAATCCAAAACTTTCAACACTGGTGTCTTCAAAGAACCTATAGAAAGCAGCCAACCTCTGCTAATGAGAGAAAGGTGAATTTTCACATCGGGAATGGGACGGGTGGGAAAATTACTTCACTTATGCAACACTGAAGAAGACTTTTCACTTTCATACAGAAAAATACTGACAAATTTAAGACAGAAAGTGAACGAAACGATAGCCCTCAAACTTGGGAGGTCTAACAGTCCTCAGTAAGTAAGAAAAGGACAAGATGGCAAATGACTCTTAATAAGCAGCAGCTGAGAGGGATGATCTTCAACCACCTGTGCCATACAAGCTGGACATTTTTCCTAGTTCAAGCATAAACGAATGCATGAATTCCAACTCTTAACATTTCAAATCAGAGAAATGGAAAGCTGCTGCTCTGTGACTTACTGGACTTTTTGCCGCGGTTTCTTTTCTTTTCTTTTTTCTTTCTTTTCTTTTCTTTTTTTTTTTTTAAATATCTAACCTTAAAGATTAAGCCCAGATACTTTAACAAAACATAGCCAAGGCAATACGCGCTTGAGAAGACAAGCAGTTAAAAAAAAAAGTCACAAAATGTCCCACCAGAAAGATTGCTTAATAAAAAATTAACTTCGTTCTGCTGAACGCTTCAGAAATCGCGTTTCTGGTCGTATTTTGTAATTACAAGCGCTTTAAATACAACATGCATGCTAATAATCATGAACCTCAAATACATGTGCAATGAAGCAAAGCTGATGTTGCTCCAGATTACATTTTAATGGTCCTCGAACAAATGGAAAACTGCAACCGCATGCATGTGCAAGCTGACAGGGAAAACCAAACAGGATGGCAGCGTCCCGTACTCTGGCTTCACGGTGCCAGCCGCCCTTCCCTTTCCTCTGCGGCAACCAAGAGAACAAAGTCCGTCCTGACTGAACGTTTCGGGGGCGCGCTCCACTATCCCGGGGGTTCCCCGTCCCCGCTCCGCGGCAAGGGGATCGACCCAAGCGCCTCGGTCAAGTTCAGAGGGCCCTGCGGCTCCAGACGTCGGGTGTGTAAGGGGAACCCGCGCGGCGGCGCGGACAGCGAGCGTCCTAACCACAACTCCACGGATCCGGGTCCGAGAACCGCGGTCCGTCCTCCTTTGCGCGCAGCCCCGCAAGACGCGCTGCGGGCGCGCGTCAAAGTCACCCAAAGCCAGGCCCTGGGCACCGCGGCCCTGCGGGAAAGTTGCCGCCCGCCCGTC
>NW_006430726.1:4214105-4216084 GCF_000325575.1 Pteropus alecto | reverse complement strand
TCACCCGGGAGCTCCGGGCCGCGTGGCTCCGGCTCCTGCTCTGGCCGGGTTTTGAGGGCAGCACGCCGCGCCCAGCCCCCAGCTGTGACCTCCAGTGGCTGCTGGCGTCAATGCAAAGCAGCTGGGGGGCCGCCGTTGCCTCCGCGGGCACCGCTGCGCGGCCACGGCAGGGCGGGGCCGGGCGGACGGCCGGCTGTCTGGAGAAGGGAAGGGACTTGCCCAAGGACGCACATCCCACCAGGCCAGGGGCTGTGACCTCGGACCGCCAAGGCCCAGCTTCTAACGGTGAAATGCTCGGTCTCTCTGCCTTCATCTTGTCCAACCCTGAATTGTCCCCATGGCCTTCAGGCTAATAGCGCTAATCATTAGAGGAATTCTGCTTGCTGCTTGAGTCCCAGAAAACAGCCCCTCCCATTTTCCCCTTCCCCTGACCTAAAAGAAGCTGAACTCTGTAATTCCTTAAGATAAATTTGAGGAACTACTAGGGGTTCTATCTTCACACCTTCTCAATCAATAAACCTTTCCTTACTCCAAACTCTGATGTTTTGAGTTTTGGCTTTTCTAAACATCGGGCGCATAGACTTTGGGCTGGTAACAAAATCACCCGGTTTTAATCCCGGCTCCATGAATTAGCAGCTGCGTGACTTCCGTCAGGTCCCTATCACTGAGCCCTTAAAGAGGCTAGCGGAAGGACTCCCATTTTGTGGCGGTGCGAAAGCCATGAAAGCGCCCGCACTCCGGGTCCCAGGCCCGTGGGGTCTGGGCGTTACCATGGGGGCCGCAGCCATGTCAAGACCTAGAGAACCACGCCAGGCTGCACGTGCAATGGGGAACCTGCGGATGCTGAGAAGTCACATTTTGTGGCAGGCTGGGGGCGCTCCCCTCCTCTCAATTTAACCAAAAGAGTGGGGCGCCCAAGACCCTAAAGGCTCCTTGCAAGAACAGAACCAGGCGTCTGCCGCGCAGGGAGAGGCCTTTGAAGACTCCATACTGCTCCCGGTTCATCACTCCACCAGCTAGCTGTGCGACCTTGGACCAGTCACTTAACATCTCTGTGCATGGGCTCCTCCCCGGCATCTGGAGGGCTGCGCGCCTGAGTGTCCATCACTACTCCGGAGCCGCCCACCTCGGCCACGCCCCAACTCCCGCCCTCCCTGCAGCTGCGGTCCAGTCCACGGAGACCCCTTTGTGGCAAGTCCCTTCCCTTCCCCTCCCACGGTCCACACCTTTCCTAACGGACTCTGGAGCAACTCAAAGGTGCCGCCTCTCCCTCCTCAAGCCCGGCTGCTGTAAAGACCCGGAAGCGTGTTCCGGGGCTGGAGTCCCTGCTCCGGCACTGGGACCGCGGCACAGTTCAGGAGGCGGGTCTGGCTCCAGGGACCCTGTGATCCACAGTCCAGGCGCCTCCCGAACCTGGATCTTCCAACCCAAGGTGCGCGCCGAGCGGTTCCCTGACAGCGACGGAGCAGAAAGGGCTGTAACCCAAGAGCAGCTTGTGCCATTTGCCCGCTTTACTAGCTGAGGTGGCCCGAACCGCGGGCACGCGACTCCATTATCAAGTTTAAGCACATTAAACAACGATATTTATGCCTCCTTGCCTTATAAAAGGTACCAGCGGGTCGATGAATGTGTTTTGAAAAACGCAGGAAACATTTTTTACTATCACTCGTATTCCACCTAAATTGTAGTGTTTTCTACCTTTGCACGGCAGATTTTGGAAAGTAATTTTTCCAGGCAGAATTTGGACACTTTTAATAAAGAGTAATTCATGAAGAAAACTCTTTGAACCACAGAAGTACATGCAAGTCTACCCTGCGCCCTCTGTCCTCCTCTCCCCTCCACGCTGTGAAGTCCGGCCTTGATGACGCCTGCTGACCTTGCCTCCCCTGGGGCTCCAGGCTGCTCCAACCCTCTGGGCCCTCCCCATGCAGGCAGGACCTGGCCTCCCTTGGAAATCCTTGAGCTTTGCGCTAATCGCT